>NC_087063.1:61060819-61184819 GCF_963678635.1 Symsagittifera roscoffensis | reverse complement strand
AAATTACTCGAAAAGAGTGCCAAGTTGCTCCATTGAGTTTTGCCATTACTGAACGAGAGTTGAATGTGATACTTTCAAAGAGAAAATCAAATGAAAATTTAGCTATACATAGAAATACACTCAATAAAGGTTCGATTACACCCGCCTGCATCAGTTTTTTGAAAGGGGCTTCTGGTTTTTAATTGAATAGTTTTAATCATAAATGTTTGGATGATTACATTCTAGAAAAAAAAAAACAAGTTTATTGGGCATCCTTTGAGATTTTACTGTTAATGCTGAGTTTGTTTCTGTTGTTGGTTTCTAGGTTATATGTGGAAAAGACTACCCGAGAAAGCGAAAATTATTTTCAATATTTTCGAAGAGAAGGATTGAAAGGTGCGAATAAAAAAGTTTATGTTTGATAGATGTTTACCGGTAGAACGGTCCATTTCATACCATCAAAGAAGTTACTTTTTTGTTTTCCGCTTAATGAGACACCTGAAAACGGGCCGTGCTGGCTTAATGGTGTTCTCCCAAACAATTCCAATTTGTATTTGTAAAAATTTGTAAATAACACTGTAACTAGATATTGGTTGGAAACATTTTATGATTTTTGTAATAACATGAAAATTTTAAATGCAATAAAAAAATGGAAAAAAAATATATATAAACTGAATATTTTGCAAAAATGATCCCCCACACGCCATATAGAGTACAATTTGATAGATTTTGCTAATAGTAACAAATCAATTATGGCAAATAAGCTTCCTTCAAACAATTTTGAATGATTTCTATGACGGAATAAATCGCTTACGCGTTTATAGCGCGACATATATCGACCTTTAAAATGTCCAATATTGGCGAAAATGGCAATATTTAAATCACAATAACTTAACAAAAAATGATCACATATTGGAAATTGCTTTTCAAATTTAGGTTCAAAACAACAAAACATCTTGATTGATATAAAAAAGTTCCGCCAAATAAGGGTAGTTAAGAAGCCGAAAATTGTCTGAAGGGAAAAACCACACCGTGCAGAAATATTCCGTTACTTTTGCTAAGAAAGTCCGAACGATATACTCAATAGACGCGTGTTTTTAATATCTGTATCACGAGGAAAAACAAGTTTAAGTTCAAAAACCGAATCATAGCTGTCGTAGTTTCATTTTTGTTTCGACTTTTGTAACGAAAGTAACGGAATATTTGTGCTCGGGGTGGGTTTTTTTCTTCAGACAAACTTCAACTTTTTAATTCGCCATTTTGACGGATTTTTTTTTATCATTCAAAGGTATTGTTTTTCTGAGCTTAAACTCGAAAAAAATTTCACCTGTGACCCTTTTTAAAGTTATGGGGGTTTAATGATTGCCAGTTTGGCCAATTTGGGTCAAATAACGAGCAACATTTTCCGCGCTATCAACGCGTAAGCTGAGATTTGATCCGTCTTAGGAATCGCTACCAATTAGTAATTTGCAAATTTTGTGACAAATTTCTTGTTTGTGACTAGGAGCTAAATCTATCACTTTGTACTTTACATGGCGTGTGGGGGGATAATTTTCACTAAAAAAACGCTCAAGTTTTAATTCTTTTGCGGTTTGTTTTAAAAAAAATTTTTGTTATTACTGCTCCATATACCTTAAAAGACAGTCGGAACATGCAGGATTTCGCCTTGATACGCGCAGTCTCGTTATTTTTGATATCACGGCATTGCCAAATGTCACAAAATTTCCGTCATCTCGTATAAATTTCGACGAGGTGTCATTTTTTGCTAGTTTTCAAAGAAGGCAGCGTCTTTTTTGTTATCTTCTCAATCTGATATATAGCAGAATTACGCTATCTTTTCGAAATTTTTTGCTCTAAACGAATTCTCTAAATAAATTACGAATTCTCTAAATATTAAATGTTTGAGCTATCATTAACCTCAGCTATCATATTTTTCATGTTTTGCATAATAGCGATACCTTGTTTGACCTTTTGTTGCCGTAGAAAATATCTACAAAAAAAATTGCCAAAACAGTACTAAATGTTTTCTTAAAACCAGTAAAAGTTATACATTTTTATGTTCCTTTCAGAATTTGGGAAGAATATATATAGTTTAAATTGAATGAGCAAAAAAAGTGCATAAATTGATACTATTCCTATTTAAAATCTATTGTATTTGCAACCTTTTTTAAAACTGTAGTAATTTTTTCTTCAGTATATAATCCGAGTGAACCATCAACCCAACATCGTGAAAAAAATACAATGACAGATTCAATTTAGGCAGATTCGATTGTCACAGGAAAAAAGGAAAGCAGTTTTTTTTCTAAAAATGACAAGAAAAACAAACAAGATTGGTCGTATCAGGGAGAAGACCTTCTATGGTCTATGGAGCAAAGATAATAAGATGGATTAAATCTCACTTACGCGTAAGTAGCGCGAAAAATATATCGCGCGTTAATTGTCCCAAATTGGCCAAAATGGTAATCATTAAACCTCCATAACTTTACAAAAATGGTCACAGGTGAAATATGTTTTCAAGTTTAAGCTCAGAACAACAATAGCTTTCAAATGATATTATAAAAATTCCATCAAAATTGCTAGTTAAAAAGTCGAACTTTGTCTGAAGAAAAAAAACTCACCGGATTATAAATATTCCGTTACTTTCGTTACGAAAGTCGGAACAAAAATGTTACACAGGTATGGATAATGTAGAAGTGTTCTGGGTTCAATTGAAACAATTTTTGCCTGCCCGCATCCAGTTTCAAGCGTTAATAATCGATTATATTACGATTTTAGTACCAGTCTCACTAAAATTGAGAAACAATCGATTTTAATCAATTAATAATTGATTATAATCTCTTTTTTCAAATCAAATTATAATTAATTATAATCCATTATAATCGATTATTTATTCTTTTATTTTTCGATACAATTATAATCGATTATAATTGATTATAATCCATTGTTTTTATTCAAAATTCTATTTCGTTAGTTTTGCACAAAAATCCATTATAATCGATTATAATTGATTACAATCCCTTTTGTTTGTCCATTTTTGTCTTCGAAATTGCATCTAAATTGATTATCTTATGCTTTTTGTGGACGTTGGTTCCTATGAAAAATGTGAGAAATTTTTTCAAAATTTTCCAATTAATTCATAATTATAAGTTTTTTTTCCATTTCTTCCCCATTAGTGTTGTTTTGTGATGCATATTTTAAGCTTTTATAAACACAAAAACATCAGCAAATTGATTTAGTTTCATGATTGATTCGGAAAAATTATCTTTCATCTACCGCGAGAACCTTTCCAGTCATATGAAAGGATCTCTGTGAAACTTTTGTTTCGTGGTAAAACTTTGTGTTCAGATGATCCAAAGTGTTCAAGAGATCTCTCTTTTAGAGATTTTCTTATTGACACAAAAATAATAACCCATAAAATACAATTCGAAAATAGGAAAATTCCGGCAAAATAAGAGATTATAATCGATTCTAATCGTTTATAATTGATTTTAAGTGTTTTTAGTAAGAACTATAATCAATTATAATCAATTATAAATCCCTTAAGGACCTAATTTTGGTAATTATAATCGATTATAATTGTCAAAAAATCATCATAATAATCCGTTATAATCGATTATTTACGCCTAAACTTGGATGCGGGTGGGAACATTTTTTGAGTTTCTTCGTGTCTCATCAAAATTGAGGCGCACTAGTTTCTAAGAAACTTCTAAAATTTATTTTAAAACAATTTTGAACATCAGTTTTGTATTATTTACAATTCTGAAACGTTCAATTTGTTGTTATAGGTCATTCGCGCTTCTTTGTTGCATTCACTACAATTTGGGTACAAATAACCAGAACGGAAACAGGCTTTTTAAGCAAGCCTGCTGCATTGTATGGCCATTTGGCATAGTTGTTACAGCTATTCTCTACGCTCGAACATTTGATTTGTTTCCAGTCAGTTACAATGAAAACTACATCATGAGTAGTGGCTGCCAACCAGACTTACTTTTTCATTATTCGACAGACGGAAAAAAGTGCCTTGTGGTTGAAGAAGGGCTTATTTTGCTCAATTGCTATTACATCACTCTACTTTTGATAGTTATAAGCTCTGTTTTTGTTTTCGGGATGATCGTGTACCGGGCTTACAGTCAGTACATGGTGTACAAAAAACAACTTCGTATGAGAAATCGCTCTGTAAACGAACAAGTAGACTTCTCATATGCCGAACTTCAGGCGGATCTCAACTACAAACTTCTGAAAAGCTCAGTTAAATTCGCTGTTCCTGCTTTTATATACGTCGTTTTCTACTACCCGGTGGGTCTTTCTCAGATAATTGCGACATACAATGGTCCGTTTCAGGGCAAAACTGGGGCTCATGTGATTCTCAGTTTTTGGTTTTACAGTGCAGGTAATGTAACTACTCTGATTAACATTACGTTTTATGGATTACTTGACAAAACTCTTCGAGCTGAAATCGTTGAAATACTGGGCAAGCAATGGCAAAAAAGAACACATAAACACCGACGTTTTCAACGCGTATCGGAAAACTTTGATCGCGAAGCTCTCGACCAAAATCAATTGGATCAAAAGGATGATGAAAATAATCCAACTAACGACGGAAACATTGAGAGCTTCTATAACGACGAGCTTGATTGAAAAATTGATAATAGGAAAGATCTTTCAAAACAACAAGGGCTATTCGAGTGGCTGAGAAAATGAATGACAGAAATTTTCGAACCAATCAAACTCACTCTTTCAGTTTTATGAAAATTAATCCTGATTGGCTAATAATGTTTTCAGTCATTCGGACCTCATGTTTTGATATGGTTTTCCCCGAATAGCATCTAGTAAACCATAGTAGTAAAAAAAGTCATTAGATCAAATATTGGTCTCGTCGGCAACAGAGAACAGAGAATCAAAATGAACAGTGTTTGAAATGATATTTCCAGTTTAATACAGAGTTTTTTTTTCAATTATTAATTAATCGCCGTTGTTTTAATCGTTTTCTATTACATCTTATCTAAATGAAATAAAATGTTGGATGAATTTAATCATTTCACTCTGGGGTTCATGTTGAAAACAGGGGCAGATATAGAGGATATTTTTTGGCTTTCTTCTAAAATATCCAACTTTAGCCCACCCACCTGAAACATTTCACAGGATACCTGTTGTCGCCAGCGGATTTAAGGGGGGGGGGGGTTGTTGTGTTTCTCAGGGATTTGTTCCGTGTCGACCAAAAGCGCTCCTGTTTGTGTTATTTTAAGATCTCCTTTTTTGTCTGACCGGTCTTAAAATGTTCTTAAAGGCGCCTTTGGCGCCAACATATATTAATTTTGAGGGGGAGAATTTCGGCCACAAAAAGGGTTTTCATAGTGATTTGTGAGAACCATTTGAGTGCTGAATTAGCACTGATTCAGAGCTGGAAAATCCGAACACTAGCAGTGAATTAGCGGTGAGTTAGCCGTGATTTTTCAATCCCTTTCACCAGTTTTAAACCAATGTTTCATTACATTAGCTCTGAATCTTAAACATTAGGCGACAAATGAGCGATAATTATAGCTCATTTAACGCTAATTTTGTTTGTTTTTCATCGCTTATTTGTCTATGTTCATCGACAAAAAAAAACCGATTATTCATCAATCATTCTAGCTGTTTTTTTTTGAAAAACTGGATTAGCACGTTCTCATCTATGATTATTTCTGCTTAACTCTGGATCTTAAAAACTTAACCCGTTTAACTCTTGATTCATCTATGCCGAACCACGCATGGGCAAATTATGTGATCGCATCGATATATTTTAGCAATTGTTACCATTTTAAACTCGAGACCTGTGAATGGACTGGTTCCATGTCTTCCGTATTAGACTCGAAAGGTAACTCATGTTTCAAGAAAGTAAACATAATGTTACTGCTTGATATTCGTTTTTGTCCAGTCAAGCGTTGAATTTTAAAATGACTGTTTAAAAATTTTTCTTAAGTTTCTTAGCAATATTAATATCTTGAGCACTACCTTAGGACCCTTAATATTTTTGATGTGTTTTTTTTCACTTAAATTTTGACTTATAAAAAAAGTATTTTGATAGAATTTTACATAATTGTCATACCGTTGCGTATGAGTAATTCTAGAATCCGAACGGATTGGTAAAATAATTCAGGTTAATCTCGGTAGAGTGAGAAGATAACTAAACGTTATAGTATATTGTTAAGCTCTGAAAATTCATACTCTCTGATACGACTGAGCCGTATCGGTCAAGGCCATCAGACCAGTGATTACACAAGGAAAGCTTGTGTTATAGTATGAACTATCTTTTTTCAACCTGAGTCGCGAATCTTGCTGCCACGCAAATTGTTCATTTTTGAAAGTGATCATTTTGATCAATAACCAGCTATTAAGTACAGCCAAAGCTAAGGAGCTAAGGATATTAACCCTGACTTTTATTTTACAAAAAGTACTTTAGCTGCACGGTATCATGGATCTGTATCTAGAGGTAGGGGAGGAAATCCGCAACGAAACAAGAGGGTTCGAACCTGACAAGGGTGTTTTTAATGAACTTTTTCGTAAACTAGAGAAAATGCGTCCGCTCTATAAATTGAGGCATGTTACGTTCCTTTTTTCATTTTTACTGGTTATGCTAATGCGTCATAATTGGCTTGCATCAATTAGCATTTAGATAGACTCATAACTTGCGTCCGTCACTTATGAAACTATGTTCAATTACTGACTCAAAATTTTACTCATTCAGTTTTTCCCAGTAGCGATTTTCGCTTGTGTGTGCGAAGTGCAGCATCGCCTCTGTGTAATATCTGATAATATAAACACATCATGAACTTGCGCCGCTCTTTGAAATTTGAGTTTTGAGAGTCTTGAGGACTGTAAATGAGTTTATAGTGTCCCGATGGGATGAGAGTCTTAGAGTCTCCGTGCGACTATTTTCTTCGTAAGTTGTAGGTGTGCTCTCTCTCTGCTGTTTGTTTTCCTTCTTCCGTCTCCGACTTCAGTTGCTTTTCTCTGCCTGTAACCTCCTCTTTTTATTTTTTTCGTCTTCTCCTGTCTTGTTTCAGTTATCTTGGAATTTGTCTTCTTCTTCTGTTTCGTCCGTTTTCTTGTTTCCTTCCACGATGTTCAATCTTTCCGGCCTCCTTGGGCTCTCTGTTGGAGGTACTACGTACTTTGGGTTTGCTTCTTTCGGTTTAATCGTTTCTAGAAATTTCACGCAGGCGACAAATTCTGGAGAATTCTCTTTAAAACCGATTTCACCGAATAATTTTTTTGATCTGTAAATTGTTGCCATGCAGTGGTGGTTGTTTTTGTTCTGGTGATGCGGATTTTCGTATTCGCGTTGAGTTTCTGGTGTTTTTATAGTTACTTGAACAGGTGTCTTTTTAACATCGATTTGTTATGAAGATGGTTCCGTATTTTCCGATGTTGTTGACGACCAGTCGTCCCATGATTTTGTTGTTGTTTCTGTTGTACTTTTCTTCTTTAGCTGTTTGCTGCTGCCGTCTGGCTTAAATGTAATACCCGTCGCGTATCTGGGTGTTGGTTTTTCGCCAGTCCTCCTTCGGGTCGGGGTGGTTCGCCTTTTTGTAATTCCTGGCTCTCCCTCTTTGACTTCTTTTGGGTTTGTTGTTCCTTGCGGGTAAGTTTTTCGCGGAAGTCCAGTCTTCTCATCTTCCGTAAACATCGGACATTGAAGTGCTTTGGGTTGCTCTTTGCCTGAAAAACTTAAGCATTGGTCCGTTCTTCTGCAGAACTTGTAAGCTGCGTAGTCATTTAGACATGAAGATCTGCAGGGTCCGCGCATTTTTGGTTTAGGTTTTTACTTCGTGTTTGGACTATTTCTCAGTAGTCTAGGTTTTTACTTCGTGTTTGGACTCTGTATGTTTGTGGAGCGCATACTGAGATTCTTCCGTCTGTTGTTCTGTGTTTTTGTTCAAATCTTTTGGGTCTAATGATTTTTTGGCGATTCTCGTAGTTTTTCTTGCTACTTGTTGAATATGTTTATTAGTGTTCATTTCCACTTGTCTTTGTTTTCCTTTATTTATAAAATTTAGCAATTCCTTCTCCTTAGATGATGAATATCTAGTTTACACACTCATTTAGCTATGTGTTTATGTTGTTGATTGTTTCTTCTCCTTTTGGTTCGTGTTGGTTGGTTCCGGTGTTTGTTCCATTGGCCTACTTTTTACCGTGAGTTCACTCTCCGACCCAAATTTTAAGTTACGCAAAACCTCCGGTGGCAGTTGGTTTGCATCAAATTTTTCCAATTAACGCAAATGTGTTTGTCGTTTTTCTAAATAGGTTATTTGGTGAACCAGTCGTTGTTATGTTTGACAAAGATGTCTTTTGTTTTCTTACCATGTGGGTTTCCAGTGGGGATATTTTTTAAAAAATCCGAGTGGAGTTATTCTTAGCGTTTAAATAAAAACAGCGTATCTGACGCACGTTTAAATGGTGTCTTGTTCTCATCTATTCGCATTTTCCCTAGCCTACGTTTCAAAGTCTGTATCATGCGTTTGACTACTATGGATCTACGATTATCTATGGGTGCGAATAACAGTTTTAAATGATTCATTTTGCAAAAACATTTATTTTTTTTTGCAAAATCTTTGAAATTACGAACTAGATCGCATCCTATTTATCGTGGAATTTTATTGTTAGATCTATACTTTGCATAAATTTAATGGCTATATATGTGTTTGACACGACTTTTGACGTTGGAATTTTTGGCATTTGTTCAGGTCAAAAAAAAGGTAGGCGTCTCTACAAATTCAACTGGTCAGGACCCAGTGAAGTGTAATTCGACCTCCGTGTTTGGTTTGACTACCGGTTCCATCTGGAATGATTGTGTTTTCTCTAGTGCTGGTTTTAAATTTGCACCTTGTTTTTTTCGCAGTTTCGACAATTCCGGGCTATTTGTAAGATGCTCCCGTGTATATGGGGGAACCAATTGTGTTCACATAGATCCAACACCACGCTGGCTCAGGGGTGGGTCATACTGAGGCTGTCTAGTTTTGTTAATTGCAGTTGTTGATGTATTATGATTCGATCGTCTATTAGGAGGCAGTCGTCTCCGACTTGGAAACGGTTCTGATATTGTACTAGTAATCTATAGGCACACCTCAGCGCCTCCTAGTCTTTCTTTTTGACGAAATTCACAATCGGCTTTATCCAAGGTCCACCGGGGCCACAGCGCTCGCATCTATCATTTTGCCGCCGGCTTCTAGTTTTTGTATGGTATTGTTTCCCCCGGAACTGGCGGTCATCATTGGTGGTGACTCATTTGGGGTCAACTACTCTAACTCGTTGTGTAGTTTCAACCTTATTCAGCAGTAATCGTATTGCTTGTTAAATTCGACCGTCAATTCTGTTTTTGAATCCGTTTGTGTCTCTGATTCTGTTTGCTCCTATTTTGTTTGCGTCATCGTTGAAATCTCTTCTTCGATTTTTTTTTTGGGTTTTCCGGGCATTGTGACTATGTGGGCTTTTCTGGTTGATGGTATTTCTCTCTTGTTGGTCTTTGGAGTCTGTAGGGATGTCCATGAAGACAAGTGTTTCGAAGATTTGGATTTGGGCGTTTATCTGTATGATTTCTCATGCAACTTGTGTTTCCAGTTGCGTGCTATTCGTTGTGAATGCTTAGGAGGACGAAGTCCAACATTCGTACGTTGTCTTATTCGTTCTGCAGTGCCATCGGGCGTCGGATGTTTTTCCTCTGTATCCGATTCTCTTCTCCAGATGGTTTCGGTAGTTCTACCGTCTGGTGTTTGGGGAAGTTTTGTGTTTTCGCTCCGCCTCTCGTTTTGGCACTGTCCGGAATGAATCCTCATTTGAATACTTTATACGCATTCTTCGTCTCAATTTTTTTCCCTCCTCTGTTTTTTTAGATTGATAGTTTTTGTTGTGTTTTTGTGATCAGCAGGTTTCCGAGTGAATATTTTGTCATGTGATTGCTCTTATTTACTTCTGAATGACCCGTTTCGATTTGCTTGGGTTGTTTGAAATGTACTTGATATTGCAATTGTGTCTCTTTAGTTTTGTTTCTTTTTCCGCGCGCTTTTTAATCATTTGATTTGATGCTCGTTTCTGATTGGCTAATTTATCTAGAAAGAGGTTGTCAATCAATTCGAGATTGGAAATCAACGAGTTAGTTGACGCCACAACAAATTCATCATCCAACTCGCGGGGGGAGGGGTAACGCTTATAATCCTACCGGAATTCTGGTCATAGTCTATTAGTCCCATTTTGCTCATATTTTTGATTTAAGTCAAAAATGATTGAGGTTAATTAATCGATCCAACTAGTTAGCCTGCGATGGCTACTTTTTGATCTTTCGCTTACTTTTCAAGCACTGACTCTAGCCGGGTAGTCTCAGATGACGGTAAAACTTTCACGTCTAAAAAGTGCTTAATTTTTTTCCTTACTGCACAACCTTTAGCAACTTTGTTTGTTTTCGGAATAATTTTCATCAAGTAAGTTTAAGAATCTCGAGACGTAGACTATTGCTACCGAGCACCCCTCTGTCAACTGCTCTAGCGCTGCTCCTAAACCAAATTGAGATGAATCGCCGACCACACAGGTCTCCAGGTTTATGGTTGAAATGTTAGTTTTCAGTTATCTTAAATACTCATTTTAATACATGTTGGCATCCGATTGTTTTGTTTTGTTTTCCAATCCAAAGTTTTGCGTTGTTTGGGTATTTTAGAATTGGTTTTAGCGCAGATTTTTCTTAAATTTGTTATTTATCCTGTGAGTTGATGTATTGAACCCGTGAAGCCTCTTAATTTTTTGAAAGATTAAGGTGTTTAGAGTTTTTCTATTGCTTCCCTTCTTCAGTTTAATGGCTTCGTTGTAGCCAAACAAATTCACCTGTTTACTTGCAAACAAGCATTTGTCAAGCAAAACTGCTTGTTTTTTTCATCTAGTTTTGTCAAAGTTTTTTTTTAAAAAAACCTTTGTGATCATTTTGTTCTTTTTGTTACAATTAACATGTCGTCTAGACAAGCGAATATGTTTTTGCAACTTGTAAGTGTGAGACCTTTTGCTTATTGCAATTTGGCTGGCATATCCGTGAGGCCATAAAAACTTGTTTGAAATTGGTATGTTCACGTTGCATTACCTCCTATGATGCTGAAATTGCATATTTTTTCTTGTGTCCAGATCCAGTAGGAATAATGTTTTTTTTCTTGTCTTTGGACTTCATGGTTTGTGCAAACTTGTCTAACAGTAATTGGATGTTGGGCAACTGGTATTTCTTCTTGTGGATAAATATGTTTATCATCTTTGAGTCGTATTCCAAAATTACTGATTGATAGTTTTTGACCGTTATCAAAATCCAGCTGATAAAAAAGTTTTCTGATCTTATGAAGAGTGTTATGACATGCTTCTGTTCTATCAGTTTGCCTAATTCATTTTTTACATGCACGCACCTCCCTTTGAGTTCTATCGGGGGGACAACCTTGTTGAATTTTGATCTCATTACGTGACCCTAGTGTTTCAAATTGTACACGTACTTGTTGGAAAGTGTTTTAACCAGTATTTTATCTCTTTATCTGAGTTTTCATGAATTTTGATGATTTGTTTGCGTTTTGATTTGCCTTGAATAAGTTTCATGGCAATCTGTGGCATGCTATTTTTTCCGACGACACTCGCTTTTTGGCCCTCTACAATCATGAATGGGGCCGACTGTATGGTTCAAACCACTGATTCGATCGCAATGAACTTGTGTCCTTTTAATTTTTGTATTGGCCGTTATAGCATGGTAGTTTGCTGGCTGCAGCGTCCGGTGAGATATATTTGAACAAAGCCGACTTGTCATTTGATCGTAACCTTTATGCAGTTTTTTATATTTAGAAGTGACATCAGGCATCTTGAATCTGCAATCGTGGATATGTTTTCTGCTTTAGTTTTTAGTTTTAGTTTGTGGCCATTTAATCCTTTTCGAGTATCTGCAGAATATTTAATTTCGATCGCTACTGGGATCGCTAAATTGGTGAGGTTGTCACGTGGTTTTTCTTCTCAGCCGTATTCCGATCTGGATTATGCGTATACCTCTGGATGGATTTCTTCTTCAGGGTAACTTCTTCTTCATCTTCATCACATTGGCCTCTATTCGTTTCTGGCATGCAGTTAACGTTTGGCGCATTTTGCACAATTTTTGACTTTTGCAAGGCATGACTTAGATGGTTTCGTCCAATCTGTCTGTTAAACTTGTAGCACAGTGTCTTGTGACTTTCTTCTGGATTCTGGTTACCTCTAGTGTTGTGGTTTGTTCTGCTTCTCGAGTATCCCCGGCCGCTTTGATTGTTTCGGTAACCATCTTTTTCCCCTCATCTGCGTGGCTGTATGTACTCCTTTAAGTATTAACTGATTGTTCTTGCTGACGATGATCCGAGCGGATTCGTCTTCATTGTTTTGCTTTGTTCTATTCCTGCTTTTTTTCTGATTACATGTTCGTATGTTTCTTGCGGAGATCTAGTTGCAGGCAGTGACTCTTCGGCTATTTTTTCATTTGTCATATGAGCAGTGAACATATCTCAAAAGTCTTCTCTTCTCGGTCTCCTCAGTGTGTGCGTGATGCTACCTCCACTAATACAACTAGGTCAGTAAAACCACTAAAAGTCTTAAGTCAGTATGTGGTTCTAAGAACTCGTTTTTTGTCGTTTTCGGCTATTAAAACTGCACTTTTCGAACGCGACAATTCTTGTCATAATAAAGATACCTTCGAGTACTTCACGAGTTTTTTTCGTTGTCGACGATTGTATGTCAAGACCGGGTCGTTTCTGCTGAAGTTGGCGTTGGCTTTCAGTGATCATGCATAGGAATATGTAGCTCCTTACTTTTGCATCTGACTCGTCCCACGCAAATGTGTTGCATAAAACTCCTTTCTCTTTGCCTCCGACTACTGTTTTCTACAATGTTAATTTTTTCTCTTGGTGGCGGATATCCCGGTTGCCTTTCTCTGCTTCTATTTCGCACTTAATTATATTAGGTACGTTTATTCTGTCGGTTCGATATGCAAAAGTTTTTCTCAAATTAAATTTCATACTTAAATCCCGATTTTGGCAAACACAGCCACCTCTATCATGGCTTAACACTTGGACCTTTCCAGTGATGGCTCTCCTGAAGCTTTTTGCCAGAATGGCTGGATGCTCAACGGGTTTTTGTATCCTGCTGGCTGCGCATGTTTAATTCTAGAATCCTAATGCATTGGTAAACTAACTCAAGTTAACCTCGCTAATAGAGAAGAGACAACTGAACGTTATCTAGCTTAACATTGTTAAGCTCATAGCCGTATCGGTTAAGGCCATTTGACCAACGATAATATATTATATACATGTACATCATGAGTTTGTGTCAATCCGACCAAATGACAACCATTATACGCCTAGAAAAAGATTTTTGTCCCAAACCTAGCTTGCTAAATTTGTTTTTTGTTATCATTTTAAAAGAATATATGAAGGTTTTTTAAAATTGGGATAATTGCGTTATAACATACAAAATTGGCGGATTTTTGTTCAGGTTTCGAAAAAACACAGATCATTTGTGCTTGGTTTGATTTTTTTATTCAATCAACTTTTTCAGCTTTCAGCGTTCAAAAAAAAGTGTTTGAGAACAAATTTTCTACCCCATTTAATTTACTGACTCCTTGAAATCAAATATAAAAGATATATTATATCCAATCATTGTTGCAAAGTTCTGAGAGTTTGAAAACTGCCAATTTGGCCATGCTCAGGATTAATCCATTCATATTTTGAAGACTTTATTCATAATACTGAAAGTGTAACGACAATTATTATCCCGTGTTATGTGTGGCAGGTTATCCCGCACAGAAAAAAACGCTCTCATTTGTATTGAGGCTAGCTAAACTAATCGGTCGTACTTTCGTGCGGCTGTTGAATTTACACATGATCTCTGACATCGGCCAAAATTTATAGTGAATCCGAACTTTTTTGGTCCACACTGTCTGAATCAAGATTCTGTTGGTTCGTATGGTCTGAAACCGGATTCATTCGGTCCATGTAATCTGAATCCAAATTTCTTCGGTCTACACAGTCTAAATCCGGTTTTTGTTTGGTCCACACGGTCTGAACCCGAACTTTTTGGCTCAAACGGTCTAAAAACGGATTCACTCAATCCACACGGTCTGAACATAGTATCTTTTGGTCCACACGGTCTGAACATACCATATTCTGGTCCCAACGGTCTGAACATGCTAATTTCTGGTCCGCACGGTCCACACTACCTCGAACCGGGATGTTCTTTTCCAAAAGCTATTCGATATTGATTAAGGGGCATATGGATATGGATATGGATGTCGGAACTTTCAGACTTTCCGGACTTTGCCCTGATATACAAGCAGTCTTGTTCTGTTGAAGTTATTATCAAGGAAAATTATTTGATACCATGCGCTAAGTACTTCTGAACGTAGTCTGAATCCAGATTTCTTCGGTGCTTACTTTAGACTAGCGTATGTGGGAATTGAAATGGCAAAAACTGAAAACATTTCTGAGTCGAAACTCAAACAAAATGACTACAAAAAATATGCTAGTGGCGGCTTTCATTCTAAGCATTGTAGAATTTTTGATTAAATGTCTTAATGTGTTTTTAATTATCCTTGCAAAATTTAGGTGGCTTGTAAATTGTCAATTTGGGCAGATTGGGGTTTTTGGTGCAAACATTATTGCATACTCTTTAAAGTAGGCTCAGCTTTGGAATATGCTTAAGCTCACTACACATACTTTCACTTATGGGTAAGCAGAACTGAAAAACTGCGAAGCAAAATTGCTTGTATATGTTGGTTTGAAAAGTAGTTTATTTTTGCGACCAAATTGATCAAGAGGTCTAAATGATTCTAGTGCCTTTAAATTTTCTCAAAGTTTTTTGAAAAAAAAAACCAAAAAAGTTTCTGCGAAAATAAAAAGATTTCAGTCAGTTGTGTTTGATTTCTTTAAGTGATTTGTATCTAGTAGGGCATTCAAGCAATTAATTCTTGTAGTTCAGTAATGAAAAATTTTGATTGCAACTGCACATGCAGTCTCAGATATTTCAGGGTTCCGCTTTGAGCAGTTTGGACAAACTAAATAGAATCAACATTCCTTTTTTCAAACACTAGTCTTGTTGAAAGTTTTGGCGACCAGTTCGTTTCCATTCATTTAACTTGAAAGTTTTTTGAATGCAGATCTTTTTCCTGTCTCAAATTTTTAAGGGTAAGGTTTTACGCGTTTTTGATTATTGCGCCGACTTATGTAACGAAAAAAAAAACGTTTTTGGGCTCGGGTTGGTTTTTTCTTCAGATAAAATTCGATTTCTTAATTAGCCGTTTTTGACAACATTTTGCATGCCATTCAAAAAGTATTGTTGTCCTGAACTTGCGCTTAATTTTTGCAACGGGGTGTTAAGATTTTGGCCAGTTTGGGACAATTAACGCACGATATACTTCGCGCTATTAAATTGTAAGCGGGTATTTAATCTGTCTTAGAAATCATACCAAATTGGTTGAAGGAAGCTTATTTGCCATAATTGTTACTAGGAGCAAAATTTAAAACTTTTTGTACTTAATATGGTGGATGGTTTCCACGAAAACCTCCAATTTTATAGAAAAAAAGTTTCGTTTTTTTTACATTTATTTTTTTTTTATAATTACTGCTCCATAAAACTTCAAAAGCAGTCTGAATTTTCAAGGTTTTGCCCTGACACGGGCAGCTTTGTTGGATATCAAGTGCACTTATGCAACTTTAAAAAAAACTGAAAGGTTAGGCACTTTTCAAACCCCTTATTTTTGTTTTAAAAAAGGATGCAGGTCAGGCAATATCAATTTTGATAACAACAAATCAACAGCTTCGAAAAGTTTCTTAACAAAACAATGGAATCAAATACCTGGAATCAATTGAAAAGTTTTAATTGGACATAAAATTAGCTAACTTTTGTGTTTGATTACTCATGCACATATTTTTCTAGTAAATTGATTGAAGAAGCTCTCCAATAACCTATCTAGCAGGAAAAAGCGGTTTCTTCAGAAAAATACGTCGTTATTGCAGAATTGGGTTCAAAAAAGGCGATTAGAGGGATTTGAGGGTTCTTTTTCTGTTACCCAAGGTACCCGAGGTAGACTTCCTGCTTGCCGAACTTGCGGATCTCAACTAAAAACTTCACAAAAAGTCAGTTAAGTTAGCGGTTTCTGCTCTCGTTTACATCATTGTTCTATATTCAATTGGTTTGTCTCAAATAATTGCAACCTACAACAATGGTTAAGTTCAGCTCAAAATTGGCACTAATTTGATTTTCAGCAATTGGTTTTTCAGCGGGCAACTTACCTACTCTGATAAACTTTATGTTTCATTAGTAACTTGGCAATTCTCGTCAAGCTGAACTCTTGATAACACGTAAAAAGCCATGGCAAATAATGACAGTTAAACGCCGAATTTTTTAACGCGTTCCGGAGAACTTTGTTTGCGAAGCTGACGAGCAAAATCAATTGAATCAAAACGATGATGAAAATAACCCAAATAACGACGGAATCACTGAAAGCATCTATCAAGACGAACTTGATTGATAAAATGATTATGAAAAATGAACGAGGGCCATTTTATCGGCTGAGGAAACGACCGGCAGAAGTTTCCAACCAATCAAATTCTTTCATTCTGATTGGAGGCAATATCAATTTTAAAAAAATCAACAGTTTCGAAAAGTGACAACAAAACAATGAAACCAAGAATCTGGAATAGTTAATTTGAAAACGTAAAATTGGCAAGTTATTGCGTGTTTGATTATTCATAAACACATTATTCTAGTAAATTGATAGAACAAGTTTTTCTTTAACCGCTCTAGCAGAAAAATATTTGGTTAGTTCAGAACTGGGTTTAAGGAAGGAGATGAGAGGCAGTTGAGGGGTCTTTTTATTCTGCTACCCAAGGGCCTCTCTTTGGTATTTTTTTTCTGACATCAAAATGTGCCCCAAAAGTTCGATATTTTTTCAATATCATGGCGTTAACTTGATTGATCGTCAGATACTAGCCTTTGCTTTAGCTCACATTGTCTAGAACAAGTTTCTTTGTATTGATGGGTGGAGTCGATGACTCCAGCTGCCAAAGCCATACGTTTCCTAAATTTTCCCTTAAATCGCTGCTCTAAAATATTCAAAAAAAGATGCTGTTTTCAGATGCTTTCAAACGCTAGTTTGAAAACAGGTTAAATAATTTTGAATTGCTGAGTGATGTCAATGTCAAAGACAAATCATCAAATCTTATCATAAGACGATGATTTTTATGTGCTTTTCTGATTAAAGGTCTTTTTTATTTACATGAAATTCGCTTTTGAAATATCTGTTAAAACTTCGTCAAAATACTCAAAATATATTCTACAAAATGGCAGCTGGCAATGAAAATAGCTTATTGAAATCGACCCTTGAGCTCCTAGCTCAAGAAACTTATGAAACTAATTCTTTGTTACAAACGTTGATAGACTCCTCTTTTAATAATCCGAGTAAAAATGCACCGACTAATGCGAATCTTAACAAAAGAAACTCGTTATGTTTGAGCTCGTCGGATTTGCGACATCATCACCACGGAGATCCACACTCCCACGTTAATCACTCGGCTCTTGGAAATTGCCGAGAAGTGCTGGTGAAGTTTGGGTTTCTGGAAATTTACGAAATCAGCACGAAGTCTCAGAATTTCAATGCTGAAATTCTCATTCAAGTGAGTGAATATTCCCGATTGGTCAATAAAGAAAATCGTCGCAAAATAAAAGAGAGCGATTTATAGTAGGTACCACCACGATCTCAAACAGGGACGGATTTAGGGGGAGGTGTGGAGAGCGGAAAACCCCTTCCCCGCCGCCTCCACAGCCTCTCCCTCCCCTCCTCCAGGGATTCGAGCCCCCCCCCCCCCCCACCAACCAAAGGGTCCCTCTTTGGTCTTTTCTATAACATCCATTTTCGGCCGACCTACTGTAACATTTTTTAAGGGCCTCTTCGAAGCCAGTATACATTAAATTTGAATAGGAGCGCCCGATTTTTGATATCCAAATTTTTATATCCAGATTTTAGATCAAAAATTTCCTAAAAACGGCATTTTTGACCAGTTTTTTTCTTCTTATTTTGCTTGCGGCGCAAAAATTTTGCCAAAAAGGGTCTCTATGCTATTTGAAAAAAGATCGAAAAAAATCATATTGTTCCACTTAAAAAAAGGCCGCTTTTGGTTTCAATAATTTTTCCGAATAAATATTTTGAATATTGAGTTTAAATAAACAAATCACATTGATTCAATCAGTTTTTCAGACTTGAAATTTCGTCCAGTTATAAAATCAAATTTTTCCTACTAAATTATCGAACAAAAAGGAAAGATATTCGAGCTCGATAAAATTTTCGACACTATTTTTAATCATTTTCTGGGTAATTTTTACACCAAGTTTTTAGGGCGTTCACTTTTGGCTTTAGTTCAGACCAAATATAAATAAGGATTGCACATTGGCGATTGAGCCTCAAGTTTGCGTTTTTGCATGCGGGTGAGCTATGCATGCACTATTCTAAACGGGCAAGGTAAACGGCTCGCCTAATACTTTGAGAATATTGTTTTTGATTCTGAAAGCGTGACACCAACAATTTTTTTAAATTTGAAATTTCGTCCAGTTATAAAATCAAATTTTTCCTACTAAATTATCGAACGAAAAGGAAAGATATTCGAGCTCGATAAAATTTTCGACACTATTTTTAATCATTTTCTGGGTAATTTTCACACCAAGTTTTTAGGGCGTTCACTTTTGGCTTTAGTTCAGACCAAATATAAATAAGGATTGCACAGTGGCGATTGAGCCTCAAGTTTGCGTTTTTGCATGTGGGTGAGCTATGCATGCACTATTCTAAACGGGCAAGGTAAACGGCTCGCCTAATACTTTGAGAATATTGTTTTTGATTCTGATAGCGTGACACGAACAATTTTTTTAAATTTGAAATTTCGTCCAGTTATAAAATCAAATTTTTCCTACTAAATTATCGAACGAAAAGGAAAGATATTCGAGCTCGATAAAATTTTCGACACTATTTTTAATCATTTTCTGGGTAATTTTTACACCAAGTTTTTAGGGCGTTCACTTTTGGCTTTAGTTCAGACCAAATATAAATAAGGATTGCACAGTGGCGATTGAGCTTCAAATTTGCGTTTTTGCATGCGGGTGAGCTATGCATGCACTATTCTAAACGGGCAAGGTAAACGGCTCGCCTAATACTTTGAGAATATTGTTTTTGATTCTGATAGCGTGATACCAACAATTTTTTTAAATTTGAAATTAGGCAAATGAAATGGTCATAAGATTATCTTATACCACGCAACTTTTAACACTTATACTTTAACTAAAGTTTATCAAAAAAAAATTTTACAAAAGCTTTTTGAGACTATTTTAAAGACAATCAGAATTTTCAGGGCGTTGACTTGATATACGAGCAATCTTGTTTTACAAAACGACAGAGCCAAACAGCACGCAGCAATTAAATTCACTGATTCCCAACTTTTAGCATGCTATGTTTTCAAAACCAAAAGCTATTACCCTATATTTTAAATCAAAATAAAAGATATTAGTTAATTTTCAGGTATCTTCGAATCTAACACTAGTTAGGCATACAAATTGATTCAATCACATACAAGCAGGCCAGGGATTTAAAGATTGTAGGTTTCAGTTAAAGATTCTCTAATTTTTTAAAAAGTATTTGATGATGTATAATATCGAAAATTTTATCATCAACGTTTTGTTTTAATCATCATCATCTATAATGAGTCAAGGAGTTAGTAATTTTCTTAGTTTTTTTTCTAGCTCGGTATAACTAACGAGCCTAGTCTAATATTGAGCTACTTTTTACCGACTTTGAATATGGTGGCATTTTGCTATAATCTTGATCTGTACCATACAAAGCTCCACATCATAGTATCTGTTTTCTGCTTCATAATTGGCTAGGGTTTAGAGTTTGCCTACCGTCTAGCGACGGTTAGACGAAAAGAATGACGTGAGAATCATACACTACTGGTCGGAGTTCCAAGGACGAACATAGGACTAGTTGTATTGTTCCTACTTTCGATACGAAAGTAAACCGGGTTGACCTCCATACGCCGAAAATGCTTATCATACAATTCCATACAACAAAAATCATTATCATACAATTCCATACATCAAGTGTATGGAGAAAATGCTTGTCATACAATTTTCATACTTTTTCGAAAAACAATATAAAAAAATTAAACCATTTCTGCGGCGTTTTGAGAATAGTTGAACAGACTGGTGACAAAAAAAAACTGAATTAAAATTTAAAAAAAAATGCTTACCATACAATTTCCATATACGACACACAAACACACTAAAAATGGCCCCACAAATTTTTTTGTTTTCTTTTTCAACTGCAAGCCGAATTTCGTACGCAAACAAACATTTTTCGAAAAAAAAAATTTGCATGCAAAATTTAATTTTTTGTGTGCTAACGTAGTCCTGGATACAATAATACTGGCTTGTTTTTTCTTTTCACTTAAATTTTTTTTTCAAAAACGCTGAAAATTCTTATTTCTTTTGTATGGCATGTTTATAAATGCCTTGATCAACGTCTAATAATTTGAAAACTCAAAAATTTATAATAATCATCATTGAAATGTTTTGCCATAAATTAAAAGTTTGTTATTTTTGTTATATCAATTGTGAAACACAGCTCGAAAACAATTCAGGTCGTTTTCTATAAATTGTAAGTGCAAGACTGTCCAAATTTTGGTGCATTGAGTAACCAAGGTCTTTCTCAATTGTGTTTGGTTGCAAACACAACCGAAAACTTTTTGGAAAATAATTTTAGAAACAAAAAATCGATTTTTTGATTTATGGAAAAATACCAATCATACAATTTTCATATATGGAAAAATGCTTATCATAGAGTTTTCATATAATTTTTGTACGTATGAAATTGTATGACAAGAAGTTTCTCATATATGGAAATTGTATGATAAGAAGTTTTGGTCAACCCGGGAAGGGAATATTTGTGCTCGGGGCGGGTTTTTTATCTTAGACCAATTTCGACTTTTTAACTAGCCATTTTTGACGGAGTGTTTCAAATTCATTCAAAAGGTATTGTTGTTTTGAGCTTAATTTTGGAAAGATATTTCACCTTTGATCATTTTTCGTAACGTTATGGCGGTTTGAAGATTGTCATTTTGACCAATTTGGAGCAATTTACGCGCGATATATTTCGCGCTATTAGAGCGTAAGCGGAGATTTAATCCGCCTTGGAAATCGTTTCAAATTGGTTGAAGGAAGGTTTTTTGCCATAATTGATTTTTTAATAGGAGCAAAGTCTATCGCTTTGTACTTAATATGACGTGTGGGGGTATGTTTTCTCAAAGAATCTAAATTTTTTTTTAAATTTTTTCAGTTTTATTTTATTACATTTGATTTTTTCATGACATTACTGCTCCATAGACATTAAAAGGCAGTCAAAACTTTCAGGGCTTCCTTCTGATACAAGCAGTCTTGTTTAAATCAGTATTCGAATCAATAGTTTTCAAACTCTATAATTTACAAAAATTAATTGCATATACAAATCATTGAGCTCAAAATTGTTTCTTTGGGACCATTTATGATTATATGAGGAATTGAATTTAGGACTGCATTGAACATTTTGGGATGAATCAAGCGCTATTTACCAGTTTTTTACAAACGCGTAGTGTGAGTGGGGAAAAAGTCCGCCTCGGAAGTTATACCAAATTGAATTGAGGCCAGCTAAATGGTCCAAAAAAGGCCTAAGTGATCGAAAAATAAATCTTGTTACGCTTGATATTGCGTGTGGGGTGAACATTTGGAATGCAAATTTAGCTTATTTTTGAATTATATCATTTTTTAACCGAAAATTACTTCAGATATTTTTGCTCTGATAATAAGCAGTCTTGTCGAAATCAAAAACACTCGCAACTTCGCAGCTCCTAGTGATTGAGGGGACAGTTGAACAATTGAACCTTTTCAAACGTTGAAAAGTTTGTCTGAGGTATACTTTTTCTGTGGTTCATTGTTCTATAAATTAGAAAAATATCAAAAAAGGTTGACCATTTTCAGCTCCGATGGTTGGATGAGGCCGTGGAGGAATTGGCGGATGAGGAGTTGGATGTCTACTTGCAGTCCTGTTGGCAGCCGGAGGTGCATGTGTTCAACATGGTGAAGGAGGATGTGAGGCGGGAGCAGATATTCGTGTGTGAGGAGGAGGCCATGAACTCCCAGCAGATGATTGTGCTCCGACAGAAGATCAAAGGTAAGCGGTGCTGAAATGTTTTGTGTAAAAGAAACCCTCAAATTTAAACCATTTCTGACATTGGTTTGAGCGCAATCTGCCTTCAAGCCTGAACTCTAACGGGAGGAGGAGAGGGTTTGTTATGTCAATTTTCCATTTCTATTGACCAGATGTTCTTCCTATCCGCCGGAAAAGATATCAACTTAAAAATCTGATGAGATTTGATAAATTTTTTTGACTTTTTTTACCTCTCTTTCAAAATTGCGAGCAATGACAATGAGCACAAATGAGATGAGCTTAGACATTGATGTGCATCTGTTTCCAGGCACTTTCCAGACGAAGATGTTGCTGCATGAGTTCCCTCTGGACTACCAGGAGTTGCCGGTGACTCTCTACTCGAGACTTCCGAGGGATCAAGTGGTGCTAAAACAGGACAATTTTGAGTACTCCTACATCAACAGGGATAATATGAACGACCCACAGGTAACTGTTTTGTAAGATTGCGCATTTTTTTGACAAAATGAAATTCAATGGTTAAGTTGAAATTGCTGTATTTTTCTCAGAAGTTTTGAACCAATTTGGGTTTTGGTAGGCTGGAGGCGGACCTCTCTTCCTCCCTCAGCGATTCAATCCCCTGCAGACCCAAAGGGGATTTTTTTATGTTATCGAGGTTTTAAAATTGGAAACTTGGCCTATTTGGGATGATTAATGCGCGCAGAATTTCAAGATTGCTTCATCACTAACATATCCGACCTATTAATCCGGTTCAGAAATCATTCCCATATATAAATTGAAGCATTTTTATTAATTCAAAAGATTTCATCAGACACTTTAAAAAAAAAAACATTTCGAGGCTTAGGCATGATACGAGCATATTGTTTTCCAGTTTTCAAAGAAAGTAACGGGGTCGGTTTTGATCATAACAATTTCAGCGACCAAAAAATAGCTTTAGGCAAATTTTTTTAATACCCAAATGATCATATTGAAGCCCTGAGTTCAAACCTAAAAGACATTTTACCTGCCATCTTCTGTTATACGTTCTGAGAGTTTGAAAACAGCCTATTTAACCCGCGGGTTGACGTCCATAAAAGAAAAGTGTTTATCATACAGTTTCCCATATGAAATCTACGGAAAAAAGGTTATCCTACAAAATTTATACAAATTTTAAAAGTGTTTAATGATCAAAAATAAGTTTTACGGAAAATATTGTTGCCTGCAAATTTTGATTTTTTGTGTTTATAACGTAGTCCAGGTTGAGTTTTCACCCAAACACGATTTTTTTTGTTTCTTTTGCAAAAATAAAAACAAATTGTACAAAACAGGCTTTTTTCTCAACCACCAAACTTTTCAAACCAACAATTATCTAGCTATATACAAAAAAATACAGTTTTGGTATATAAATCCATGTGAAAATGTTAAAATTAACTTAAATGGCTAAATTGCTATAATCACCAAATGCAGTTTACCAGCGTGGTAACTGCCAGTTACCCTCTGGGTTATCTTATGGCAAAAATCCCGTGTTTAGTGTTTCGGATGAAACACAAAACAGAAAATAAATAAAACTTTTTTGTTCTTCCATTTATGGAAAAAATGCTTATCATACAATTTCATAGTATAGAAAAAATGCTTATCATGGTAATTTCATACAAGTTCGGGGATGCAAAGAATGATAAAAAAGCTCAAACTTTAATTCCGGAGTATGAAAAAAATGCTTGTTATAATATTTGATAAGCTTTTTTTCTCTACCCGGGCCGTTTTGTGAACTATTTTCTGTGCGTTTTTAAAAGTTAGTCTATGTGCAAGTTATCCCGCATTCAAAATTGTTATAAATTGACTTGAAGCGGGTAATAATTTTCCTGTTTTTTTTCCGTTTGATATTGGCTGTTTGGGAGGGAACAAAATAATGATAAAAATTTAAAGTTTAAGTTTCGTACAAAAACTGTTCATAAAAAACTACTTGTCAAAGTAGTAGTTGTTCGAAAGCTGTGATTGATCTGAAACCGTCGAAAAAGTGTTAAGCGCAGTCGCAAAAATCAAGGCATTTAGGGCCACTTATTTATTATACTTGATTTTTTTCCTATAACGATGCTGATTGGTTTAAATTGCTTTTCTATTTAAAGAGCTGGCAACCATTTATCTACCTAAAATTTTCGATTTGTTTCAATTTAAAACTCTTGATCCCTTTTTCCTATCACGATGCTGATTACTTAATATTTTTTAATTTAGGGAGCTTTTAATGAATTGTCAATTTGTTGCTGTGGAAATTAATGTGTTCCCACCACTGAAGGTGAAAAAAGATTTTTCGTCGGGTGTTTTTTAGTTTTTTCAGTTTTATCTGTTGAACATTTTGTTTTCAATGTTGACTCTCATTTTTCTATCCTTCGTCACCTTTACCATTCAAAGAGATTAAGTAACTATTTCTCTTATAGCCATTCATTGCCAATGTAATATATATCTTTGTATCCGTATAATGGTTTTTCTTACCAAACTTTTCATTAACAACAGTGCCATAATTTTGGGAGAACTTTACAAATATTTAGAAATACCCCTTTTTGCATAAATTTTCTGCAACGCAGGCAATTTTGGGGACAGAAAGAACATATCAAGTTTTGCTTTGTTGTGAGTTCAAAAAAAAGTAACGGGGTGATTTTTATAATAACAATTTTAGCGAACAAAAATTAGCTTTAGGCAAAATTTGTTAGTAACCAAATGAACATATTGACAACCTGAGTTCAAACGTGAAAGACTTTTTATCTGCCATCTTCTCTTATACATTTTGAGAGTTTGGAAACAGCCCATTTAACCCGCGGGTTGACGTCCATAAAAAAGTGCTTATCTTACAGTTTCATGTATGAAGTCTAAGGGAAAAAATGGTTCTTCTACAAAATTCATACAAAATTTAGAAAGTGTTTTTTTTAAATCTTTAATGAACGTTTTTGATTTATTTGAAGCTTACAGGTCGTCAAAAAAAAAGATTTTAATTTTTCGATAAAAAAAGGCTTATTGTACAATTTTCAGGTATGAAAAATATAAGACAAACATTTTGTCGTAGAAAAAATCAAATCACCAAAAAAAGAATCTGGGTAACTTTGAAAAGATTTAAATAATTATATGTAAGATGGAAGTCATTTTGGAAATCAAAGACATAATTTTAATTACAGTTGAAAAAAGGCTTATCATATAGTTTTCAAAAATGAAAATTGTATGATAGACCTTTTTTCACAAACAAAAACACAAATTTGAGATAAAAATTTTAGTTCCTTTTTTGTTTGCAAACTTGTTCTTGTGCTCAAATATAAATTTCACGGAAAACAATGTTGCCTGCAAATTTTGACTTTTTGTGTTAATAAAGGATTCCAGATTGAGTTTTCACCCAAACACGATTTTTTTGTTTCCTTTGTTAAAATAAAAATAAGTTGTGCAAAACAGGTTTTTTTCTCAACCACCAAACTTTTCAAACCAAAAATTATCTAAGTCTATACAAAAAGTTATATTTTTGGTGTATAATATCATGTGAAAATGTTAAAATTAACTTAAATGCCCATATTGTTAATCACCAAATGCAGTTTACCAGCGTGCTAACTGCCCTTTACCCTCTGGGTTATCTTATGGCAAAAATCCAGTGTTTAGTGTTTCGGATGAAACACAAAACTAAAACAAAATAAAACTTTTTTGTTCTTCCATTTATGGAAAAAATGCTTATCATACAGTTTCATAGTATAGAAAGAATGCTTTTCATGTTATTTTCATACAAGTTCGGGGATGCAAAGAATGATAAAAAAGCTCAAACTTTAATTCCGGAGTATGAAAAAAATGCTTGTTATAATATTTGATAAGCTTTTTTTCTCAACCCGGGCCGTTTTGTGAACTATTTTCTGTGCGTTTCTAAAAGTTAGTCTATGTGCAAGTTATCCCGGATTCAAAATTGTTACAAATTGACTTGAAGCGAGTAATAATTTTCCAGTTTTTTTTCTATTTGATTTTGGCTGTTTAGGAGGGAACAAAATAGTGATAAAAATTCAAAGTTTTTGTAACCAATTGAACATATTGACGCCCTGAGTTCAAACGTGAAAGACATTTTATCTGCCATCTTCTCTTATACATTTTCAGAGTTTGAAAACAGCCCATTTAACCCGCGGGTTGACGTCCATAAAAAAGTGCTTATCATACATTTTCATGTATGAAGTCTAAGGGGAAAATGTTTCTTCTACAAAATTCCTACAAAATTTAGAAAGTGTTTTTAAAATCTTTAATGAACGTTTTTGGTTTATTTGAAGCTTACTGGTCGTCAAAAAAAGATCATAATTTTTCGATAAAAAAAAGCTTATTGTACATTTTTCAGGTATGAGAAATATAACTCAATCATTTTGTCGTAGAAAAAATCAAATTACTGAAAAACGAATTTGGATAACTTTAAAAAGATCTAAATAATTATATCTAAGATGGGAGTCATTTTGGAAATCAAAGACATAATTTTAATTACAATTGAAAAAATGCTTATCATATAGTTTTCAAAAATGAAAATTTTATGATAGAACTTTTTTCACAAACAAAAAAACAAATTTGAGATAAACATTTTAGTTCCTTTTTTGTTTGCAAATTTGTTCTTGTGCTCAAATATAAATTTCACGGAAAACAATGTTGCCTGCAAATTTTGACTTTTTGTGTTAATAAAAGATTCCAGGTTGAGTTTTCACCCAAACACGAGTTTTTTGCTTTTTTCTCAACAACCAAACTTTTCAAACCAAAAATTATCTAAGTCTATACAAAAAGTTATGTTTTTGGTGTATAAATTCATGTGAAAATGTTAAAATTACCTTAAACGGCCAAATTGCTAAAATCCCCAAATGCAGTTTACCAGCGTGCTAACTGCCAATTACCCTCTGGGTTATCTTATGGCAAAAATCCCGTGTTTAGTGTTTCGGATGAAACACAAAACAGAAAATAAATAAAACTTTTTTGTTCTTCCATTTATGGAAAAAATGCTTATCATACAATTTCATAGTATAGAAAAAATGCTTATCATGGTATTTTCATACAAGTTCGGGGATACAAAGAATGATGAAAAAGCTCAAACTTTAATTCCGGAGTATGAAAATAATGCTTGTTATAAAATTTGATAGTATGGAAAAAGTAATTATTTTGCTATTCTCTTTTCATACACTTATTTTTACCCTGAAATTGTTACCCATAATTGAAAGAGTATGAAAAGCATTTTTTTCATATTTGAAAAATGTATGATAAGCTTTTTTTCTCAAGCCGGGCCGTTGTATGAACTAATTTCTGCGCGTTTTTGAAAATTAGTCTGTGTGCAAGTTATCCCGCACCCAAAATTGTTCCAAATTGATTTGAAAACGCTAATAATTTTCCCGTTTTTTTTCTGTTTGATATAGGCTGTTTGGGATGAAAAGAAACAATGATAAAAGTTCAAAGTTTATGTTTCGTACGAAAACTGTTAAAAAAAACTTTTTGTCAAAGTAGTAGTTGTTCGAAAGCTGTGATTTATCTAAAACCGTGGAAAAAGTGTTAAGCGCAGTCGCAAAAATCAGGGCATTTAGGGCCACTTATTTGTTATTCTTGATCTTTTTTCCTATAACGATGCTGATTGGTTTAAATTGCTTTTCTATTTAAAGAGCTGGCTACCTTTTATCTAACTAAAAGTTTTCGATTTGTTTCAATTTAAAACTTATGATCCTTTTTTTCCTATCACAATGCTCATTAGTTAATATTTTTTAATTTAAGGAGCTTTTAAGGAATTGTCAATTTGTTTCTGTGGAAATTAATGTGTTACCACCTCTGAAGGTGAAAAAAGATTTTTCGTCGGATGTTTTTTAGTTCTTTGAATTTTTACCGCCCAAATTTGGTTATTTCAAATATTTGTCGGAAAGAGTCAAGAAATGTATCGAAACAAACCCAATTTATACGTAATTCGAGAAATTTTATAATTTTCAGCCAAATTTCTATAGTTATCTTCCGATTTTCAGCAAATAAAACGACTGAGCAGACTTGTAAAAGGTGGATAAGCTTTTATTTGAGCCGCAAAAACTTATTTTTCTCCTGTAAAATAGTTTTTTTTTGAATTATTAGCGCTGTCTTGGGGATAAAATTTTAAAAACTTCTGAAAAAAAAAAGAAATTTTAGTTTTTCTCAAATCGATTTTTTTTCATTGTTTAAGAAAACTGTTGTAAAATAAGTGCTAGGTTTTCGTTAGGCTTTCATTAGACCTCTTATTAGACTACGGACACAATTTGAAATAAAGAAACTGTTTTTTTTTGTAGTTATCTGTGCAACTTGCTGTGCAACTTGCTTAGCAACCGGCAGTACTTGTTTTTACAGAACGTTAGTGAAATAGAGTTCGTTGAATGTATACGATAGCAGATAATAAATACTAATTTATTCTAACCTGAATGACTCTACCTTATATACCAACTGCCCTAAATTTATTAGAATTTCAGGACTGGGAGATATTCACTCACGTGGACATTGTTGAAGGCAATCCGAACTGCATCCCACATACCAACTTCTTTCCCAGTGGCAACAATAAGACCGAGGAGAAGAAATCGAAGGCGAAGAAGCCATTGCAAGCATTGGAGTCTGTCAAAGCCATAACCAAGGTATCCTAAAATTACTAATTGATGAATCTTGACCATAAATTGATAGTTGACACGACTAAGGTACATGGAACGCATGTCTGAAAACCATTGCAAACGGATAACTGCCAAAAGATTGATCTTTGTTTATATTAGTAGTATCCTATTAAAAATCAAACCGAACTTTCTGAAAAAATGGATCACAAAATATCATTAAACAATTCAGAAAACTCACTGCCACTTTCGAGATGCTGCAGCTTTTGGACTTTGAAAGTCGAAACATGAGTCAAGCACTTCGATCTGAGAAAACCTTTTAATTGTCTTACCCTTTTTCAGAACCAGATATCTCTAATGGGAAGTGGAAAATCTAAGGAGAAACCTGGCACCAAGCAATCCAGCCAATGTTCCACAATGAGTTCGTTCCTGAGTGCCAGATGTCGCATTAGGAGGAGATCACAATTCTATCTGTTGAACATTTTGTTTTCAATGTTGACTCTCATTTGTCTATCCTTCGTCCCTTTTTCCATTCAAAGGGAGTAAGTAACGTTTTCTCTTATAGCCATTCATTACCAATGTAATATGTATCTTTGTATCCGTATAATGGTTTTTTACCAAGCTTTTGATTAACAACCCAGCCATAATTTTGGGAGAACTTTACAAAGCTTTAGAAATACCCCTTTTTGCATAAAGTTTCTGCAACGCAGTCGATTTTGCGGACAGAAAGAGCCTTTCAAGCTTGCTTTGTTGTGAGTTTTCAATTTTTTCTCTTTTGTAACTTGAAATAATTTTACAGAATTTTTGAGTTTTCATTTCCAATAAGATTTCCATTAAAGTTTTTGAATCTTGATTTCTTGATTTTCAATGAATTCTAAAAAATATCAAACTATTCCCCTTAAACTATTTAAGGGGGGGGGGATTGACTTCGCAGATCAAATCAATACAGCTGCAGCATTAATACTGCCAAGTTTTAAAAGCAGATCTACCTCATAGAGTTTTTCATTTTCAAATATACCCCATGATTTAGTTATGCGTTTACCTGAGATCGGATATAATATCAAAAAAAAATCCAAATTGAGAATATGAGGATGCAAATCTGAGAAGGAACGCATTTGATCACATTTAAAGTTCCGTTGCAAAATTGGTGAAGCAACAAGACTGATTTGTACTGCGAGGCTAATTCGTGAGTGCAGCTCTTTGAGAATTGAATTTTGAAGACTTCCTAAAGTGATTCAATGAGCAGATTTTTGTTTAAGAAAATTAGCAGCATACATAGAAAATCCCGCATCAAAATTTCGAACATTACGAGGCCAAACTTTGCACTGGATAGGCGCGCAATTTGGTGTCTGTAGGCCAGTGGAATGCAGAGACAAGTATTTAAACATTTTCCAAAATGCAAGTGGACTCCACATACAAAACTTCCGTGGTTTCTATGTACAAATACCTGTATCGCAATTTTTGTCGGCACATTTGTTTTCTCAGATTCCGGAACTAACGAATGTGGCTAGTTGTTCTGGATTTCACAACGGCAAGCAAATTCCGCAAAAGGAACGTAGATTCCACAATTTTAAGTCCAACTCGCAAAATTTGAAGAGTATTCCAAAATTTGAGAGAAGTCCTCAAAATCTGAGCGAATTTTGCATTTTTGTAATTGAATTAAACTGAACCAGTTCTTGCGTATAAACAATCAAAAACTAGAGCTAAATTTTTTATATAGCAAATGTGGAATTTAAAAGCAATTACTTAACCATTGTCAGCAAAATCCACGAACAAATCTTAATTCATTGGTGAACTAAATTGTGAATCTTTTAGTATTTAGGATTAATTTCCCACCAGGAAGCAACTTTTGGGGTCATAGTTTTGGAAAGACAACACCTCATCACCGATTAAAAAATTGTTTGGGTTTGAGGGGTTTGAAAGGGTTAGGAATAAAATCATTATCTGGGATTAGTGGTATGGTTGAGAGTGATTTCAAAACATGAGGGCAGTGTTTGATATGAGATTATATAAAGAGTTCAAGTCATGAGGGCAGTATTTGAGGAACAAAGATAGCTGGTTGATGTGCAAGTACCACAGGAATTCAAGACCACAGTTATCTAAAATACAGAAAAATATATAGATTTAAAAATAAATGAATGTTTCAAACGGAAAAAAATGAAGAACAAAGATACCTGAAATGGGACGCAAAAAACCAACCTACGTCATAGTTCCTTTTACCCCTTTTATGCGTGGTCGTAAAATTTTGGATGTACTAATTACGTCATTCATGTTACAGTTTAGTAAAAAATTATAACAAATATGTTTGGTAAAAACTCGAATTACGTAAACTTTTAAATTTTTAATTTCAAAACTAAAATGCAACGTATCTTTTTGACTAATGACGTTTTCTCGGGTTTTCTGGGCTGTAAATTTCACGAAACTTTTTAGCCGGAAATTATTTTATATTTATTATAGTGGAGTGCAGTTCAGAGTGGGAACGACACTGACTCTTCTGCTGACGACGTTCACCTTCCGTAGCATGATCTCATCCCTTCTTCCATCCACCTCCTACTTCACCCTCCTCGACAAGGTCAGACACAGGTCAAAGGTCATGAACATAATAGGACCCCAAAAAAAATAATTTTTGTGCACTACTTTACTGCTCGTTTTGTCAAGATATCAAGTTGAATCATAGCAACTAAGCTCATGCTTGAACTCTGGGTCAAACTATCCTCCGCCAAACCCCCCCCCCCCGCAGTTCAAGTTCAATTTGGCTTACTATTGCTTAGCGCTGTGTGTAAAGTATTATATTCTGATGTTCTGAAATTCAAGAATATTCCAATTGAAAAGCAAGTTTGCATCCAAAAACCCTAAAATTATTCTATGTTAATATTAACCGAAGTTTCTTCTACGAAATCAGTAGGACTTCAGGATCAAGTTAACATCCTCCCCCCAAATAGACCAAGTTAAGATCCTCCACCCCATCGTTCAATATAAATTAAATTTGCTAAGCACTGCGTGTGAAAAGCTCAATTCTGTTTGGCTGAAAATTCCCACTTAGAACCAAGTTAACATCCTCCCCCTAAAGGTATTTGGGGAGAAGGATGTTAACTTGGTCCGGACTGCAATTGATCAAAACATATCCTGGACGAGTACACTTGTAAATAATTGATGTGGCTCCTTGCTGGACTTTAAGCAGTCAGTGAGCCTACCTGTCTTATTAACCTACGACTTGACCGTGTAACTTTCCTCGGGAAAAGCATATAAACTGAACAGCTCAGCTTATCACTTATTCAATAGCTGCAGTCCGACTATCTAAAGCCTCTCTCAAAACAATCAATGCGCTCTAAGTTAAGATAATTCGTCAAACTTGGTTAAATTTGGTGTTTGAATCAAGATTAAGAGTGAAGACTTCGAGTGCGATGCGTTTTAAGACTTAATAATTGATGTATGATGAAGTTTTCCTTGGATATATGAATATGCTGGTACCATGAAATAGTTGAATAAAATAGTTTTAAGTAGGCATGTCGATCAACAAGCTATTATTTATCTGACTTTAAAGGAAAAGGACGGAATGTTTATGCTAGTGCAGGACTTTTCTTCCGACAATTTTTGACCTTAACTGGAAAATTTTGACGGAACTTTTTTTGCAGTCTGAAAGATATTGAGGCTCTCGCACTCTGCTCCCCGTTTCATTTGCAATTTTACAAAATTGATTTCTCAATATCATAACTTATTGAGATTTTGTATGGTGAACAAAAGCATTGTTGTGAACCTATTTTTTCTCATAGCTTCCATCGCAACAACACGCATTTAACACGGTAAATTACCGTGGAATTCAAAGCTGAAATGTGCTCAGGGGGTAAAAACTAGCCGGTTTTGATTGCTTGAGCTCAAAATTTATTTAAAAAATTATACCATCTGAAGAAATTAGCATCTTGAGCTTGGAGGTTTTAGATTCGCTGTCGTTGCGTGCGGGTGATGTATCATTTCTTTGCCCAGAAAACATTCAAAACTAAAAGTGTGTAGTTTTTAAACAGAACCACACCAACAGGTCTCGATAAGGAAGAGGTCTCTTGTATCATTTATCTAATGGATAAACAGTGGTCCGACAGAAAAAAAAGAGCCCGGGTTGAGGTTTCGACTTTATGTTTTGACCGAAGTGGTCGAACCAGATGCCATTGTGCGCCGAGCCAAAAAAAAGCCATAGTCGCGCCGGGCCTATAGTCGAACTGGATCGCAATATAAAGTCCAGTTGGTTCGAATCATGAAATTGGACTGGGTCGAAATATTAGATCGAACTTGTTCGAAACAAAAAGTCGAAGTGGGTCGAAACATTAAGTCAAACTGAAATTTGACATTAAAAGTTTTGTCTAGTTTTTTGCTTGGAAACTTTAAACAAGCAATTTGCAAAAAAAATTCAATGAAAGCTTAAAGTGCAGTTACCTAGACCAATGAACTTGCTGTAGGCCTACACATGGTCTCAAAGTAAAAATCTAAGCAAAGTTTACATGGTAACACCTAAAATGTGGGTACCAGAAAACTGAAAGCTAAAAATTTCAAATAAATTTTTATAGGATTTAAATAGAATTAAGAAAAAAAGACTACTAAAAGACAAACATTACTTCCCTTAAAGCTACAATAGAAAATTTATATTATGTTGAATTTTTTGCTTATAAAACTTTTACAAAATGCAAATTGCGAGACAACACGTGATGAATGGATTTTTGATGTGCAGTTAGTTAGATCAACATATTGGCTGATAATATACAAGACCGCAATGAGAAGGCCTACGCATGGTCCCAAAAAAATCAAAGCAAAACTTCTAGGGCAGCTATTTGGGTGGATGATACTTTTTTATCAAAGCTTTCTCCGTATTCGCCATATTGACTCACCGACTGCTTGTCGAAACAGTCGTTCTCCGTAAAAAAAACCCATCAGCTTGCATTTTGGTCAGTTCGATTGAGAATGCTTGATCTCAACTTATAAACATGGTCTCCATAAGTTTCATACTCATCGTTAATTTGGAGAAAAAAAATTGGTAAAAGACTTCATACCGAGATTTTCGATTGTGTTACTGTTTTTGTAGTTGATTTGATCATCGAAAAAAAAAAAACTCCAGGTTGCGGTGTTTTTAAACATCCTTAACATCTCAAAAGAATTTAATCATCTTGAAGTTTTTTGGGCTGTTATTTGAATACAACAAAAACTAAAAGTTTTTGAGTATCATTAAAAAACTCCTTGAAAAAAACTCTCAAAAGAATTCAATCATCTTGAAAAACTCCCTTAAAAAACTCTCAAAAGAATTCAATCATCTTGAAGTTTTTTGGGCTGTTATTTGAATACAACAAAAACTAAAGTTTTTGAGTATCATTAAAAAACTCCTTGAAACCGAAAACCGGTAATTTCTAGTCTCTTTTTCTGTGAAGCAAGCATCCAAAACCATGAGACCTACTCTCAGCTGTATTACTTATACTGAAAAAATGTTTTATCACTCTCTTTCTTCCACAAATATGTATACTTAAAATTCACGCTTGGTTAAAACTATATGTTGCAATCTTAGGAGTTACTTTTGCATTTTTCTTTTCCATTATTTTTTTTTCGTTTTTTTTGGTTACTGCTTTTTTTTCAAAATGGTGTTCAAGAATCAATTATTTTTTATTTGTTATTTTTGTTCATTTACTATTACAGTTACTGTTGTACCCATTCTATAGCATAAACACTTAAAAATTTAACGTGCCGAAATGTCAAATTGCCATATTTTTGGGAGATTTTAATTTTTTTTGTCATCAGAGGTTAAACTACATCTTCAAACAATTAACGGGAAAACTGAGCAATTAGACAACTCGTTCTAGAAGAAAATTTAGAATTTTTTACACTTCACTTTACAAAAAAAAGCTGTCTCACTTGCTCAATATTGCAAAGTAAACTTTTGGCACGTTAAAAAAGCGCGGAAAATTTGTTTAAATTAGCAAAAATGCAACTTAAGCAGCAAAACTGCCAGCAGTGAAAAACAACATACACCTTTTGCTTTAAAATAAAATGATTATAATATGCATTATAGTTCCCAAAATTATTACATGCATTATTCAAACAGTTTACAAAACGGCCACCCAATGGAACATAAATCCGTTTCTAATGTTTTCATTTCTTTGTTTCAGATGTCGCAGAGAAAACTTTAACTTATTTTATAGTCACTTTGCGCATGTAGTTTTTTAGCTGAGCTGAAAATTAGATTTTTGTCTACTTATATACTTGAAGACAAAATACTAATTTTCAGCCTAAATAGATCACTGCTTGAAAGCGTTTGAGTTAAAGAGCATGCCAAATATCTTAGAGCATACTCCAAGACATTTGGCGGGGCTAGGTTTTTTACCAGACAGATTTTTCGCCAGACCATCTATTCACCAGAAAAGCTATAATATAGACCGGGGCAGTACAACAAGGCCGAAGTACAACAGGGCCAAAAAATTGTTGTTCAACAGTATCAAAAATTGTTTTGACTACTGTTTTCACTGGTCCCAAATCACTAAAAAGTAAATTAATTCAATTCGACGGAAGTTGAAAAGTCAAAAACAGCCATTTTAAATGATGCGCGCTTGTTAAAGAACAAATTTCTAAGAGCGCAGCGTCATAATTTTTTCTGAACAAACAATGACTTCAGCAAATTAGGAATTTTTCTTCTCGGTTTCGCTCACAAACAAATTATAAATCGTATATCTTGTCAACAATTCGAAAACAAAGCTCAAAATTTCAAATATCCCCGGTTTTTGGCACTGTTGAACTCATTATCAGCTTGGGCACTGTTGTATCTTAGCACTGTTGAACGCACCAACTTAGACTTTTTAACATAGACTCGACAAACTAAATTGATTGACAGTTGTAATGAGACCGTTTAGTCTGATTAATGACCATATTTTCACAGTTTCATACCGAAGTTTTGTTTGTTCTAACGACTTCATAACCTTATTTTTATTGAATTTTTCCATTGTGGTGTGGTAAATAGTCGGTCTGGCAAAAGATGGGTCTGGTAAAAGACCTAGCCTCGCTAAAGGTCATAGCGTATACTTTAAGATTTTTTTGCATGCTTTTCAACAAAAACGTTTTCAAGCAGTGATTTATTTGAGTTGAAAACTAGAGTGTTTTCTACTTTTATGCTTGTAGAATAAATTCATATTTTCAGCCCAATTAAATCACTACTTGAAACATTTTGTTAAATAATCTGCAAAATATCTTAGAGCATACTATAAAATATGTGGCGGGGCTAGGTCTTTTATCAGACCGACTTTTTGCCTGACCGACTTTTTACTAGACCACAATGCAAGAGTTCAGTTAAAATATGATTAAATTAGGGAAAAATTCAAAAAGGAAGCGGTTAAAACAAACAAATTTAAAACAAACAAATTTAATCACATTAAACGGTGTCATTGCATCTGTCAATAAATTTCGTTTTTTTTTGTGTATATGCTAAGAAATCTCTGTCAGTACGTTCATCCATGCCAGAATAAACAAAACCGAAACTGATGGTGTGTCAACAATGCCAAAAATTGAGGATAATTGATAATTTTGGGTAGTTTTTGGAAACTGTTAGCAGTTTTTTTGAAAGCTAATTTGTTTTGGAGCGAAACCGAGAAGAAAATTGACAATTTGCTGAGCTAATTGATTGTTCAAAAAAAGTTAATTTTCAACTTCCGTCGAATTGAAGTAATTTTCTTGTCAGTGATTCGGGATTAGTTAAAACAGTTTTCAGAACAATTTTCGGCATCGTTGAACAACATTTTCTTTTTCGAGCACTGTTGTATTTGGCACTGTTGTAGTACCCCGGTCTATGCTATAGCTTTTCTGGTAAAATGTCGGTCTGGTAAACTGTCAGTTACCATATTTGGCATGCTCTCTAACAAAAACATTTTCTTTTTTAAAAAATATTCTCTGTTGGAAAATGAACAGGCTCAGAACCTATGCTTACTTGTGCAAAGAACCGTTTATTCTTAGTAAACAAATAATTAGTTTTTTTTTTCAGTACCTGTTGGGGCAGACCACCTACCTGTCTGCAATGGTAGTGAACTACGGGTGTCTGGTGGTGGTGTACCGCAAGTGTGGGGACTCCTTAAGTTTCAAAGTTGAGATGATAGTGCTTCTTATCGTACTCACACTTCAATTCAGTCTCCACGGGTACCTTCTAAACAGGTAAACTTATTTTTATTTACGATAAGAAAACATCTGTTCAAAGCAGCAAAAATATACTCCTACAAAGAATCGTGAGATTTCGAATTTTAAATAGGCTTTTTTTCCTTCTTCTTTGAGCTCGCCCCTGCTTGATTTCAAGTAAGCCTGGCGAAACTTTTCACGAAACAACTTTTTGAAGCCACACACATTCATCTGCTAAACTAGAATAATTAGAATAAACTGAGGATAATTTGTTTTTGATCAGATTGCACTTACAATTATCGCATGCTAATAGGCATATACATGCTTATCGGTACGTCACTATGGAGAATTTATGACCAAATAGCACTCCGTGTTTCAATTAGAACCAATTTTGAGATAATTCTTCAAGCATAACTAATTCTTCTAATTCTTGTTGCTCTTTCAGCAAGATATTAAAAGATTTAGGACATTTAGGACAATAAGGAGATTTTGTTTTTTTTTCGTTAAAAAAGCCATTTTAACAAATTAAAGTATATCACGTCCTTGTTTTTGTTTTCCGTTTTTGAAAACCACGTGTAGATATATGTTCTTCGGATGGATTTAAGTGAGTGGAAATCTTTCCAACAAAAACTTATCAACCAGATCTGAGCATTTTAAAATATTGCTTATTTCAGATATTGTCCAGACATGGTGAATGTTTCGTTTTGACATGGTAATGTCTGAATCAAGACTGAAGCAGGTATGGATTTGGTCACAAAGCAGACCTTCTCAAGGCCTGATTCAGACCTGGAACATGTATGGGTCAGATCTGCTCAGATAGGAACCAGATCTGCACCAGATCTCACCCATATATCTTCCAGGTCTGAATCAGGACTTGAGCAGATATTCATTTGTGATAGAATCGATGCCTGCCTCAATCCTGACTCAGGCATGTCCAGGTCCAAACGAAATATGCACCATGTCTGAACAAGATCTGAGTTAGGCAAGATTTTAAGATGCTCAGATCTGAATTCCAAATTTTTGTAAGGTACGGGTAACAACTTAATTGTATGAAACAACTTACAGTCTTTTCAAAAAAAGCCAATACATAACTGATTGTTTTTTCAAGATTGAACAAAAAACTTCCAAATCCGCAAGCAAAAGCTGAAATTTTTATTATGCAAAAACAAGTTCATTTTCATATTACAGTTTCAATTAAAGTAAAAAAAAGGAGTGAGTTTTTTCAAATAGTTTTTGATATTATGATTTCAATACAACTTTCAAGATTATTAGTAACAAAAACTAGCAACAGATATCAACAATAAAAAGTACCAAAAATTCTACTACAGAAAGAATCCCCGACTGATTTTATGCTTCGGATTATAATTGTATTTTATTAAAACATTTGCTAAAACCGGCTCTTACTGTGTGTATTTTGTAAAATATTTGTCTATAATTTCGATCTAAATGTCTTGAATAATTTTAATATTAGTGTACTTTAGCAAGAGCGCGGGTGGCTCACATTTCACAATTGAGAAGAAGGTCGCGAGAGACTTAAAAAACAAAAATACTCATCTCTAGAAGATTTTTTTTGGAGTTTAAATTCATTCCTTTAAAATATGGAAAAAACCAAATGGGCAGTTTGAAAAAAATCAATGAACTCAAATAAACAGAAAACAACTTTTTTTCCCAGAAAACCTCAACATGCGAAATTCCAAGAAAAAAAGTGGGTCCTTAACTCCCTTTGAATTTCGAAACGAATTTCTGACTTGATTGACACTTCTTTGCTAAAAATCAACTTTTTTTGAAAAAACTGGATTCAAAGTTTTTATTCCGCTGGTAAATCTAAAAAAGAAATTTTACTTTCGATTCTAGAAGTCGTTCACGTTGTTTTGGCGCCTTTTTCAAGTTCCTATTTGGCGAGCGAAATTTACCTAACTTTCAGAAGCAGATGAATTTACAATGAATTCAAAACGTGCATATATACCTAAGTCAGGGGCAGATTTAGGGGGGGGGGCGGGGGGGGCGGACGCCCCCTCCTCAGGGATTCGAACCCCTGCCAACCCAAAGGGTCCCCCCTTTGGTACTTTTTAAGAAATCCATTTTTGGCCGACCGACCCTAAAGTTTTTCTAAAGGCGCCTTCGGCGCCAATATATACTAGTTTTGAGGGGGAGCGCGCGCCAAAAAAACGCGTTTTTTTGTCAAAATTTTCCAAAAAGTGCCCAAAAACGGCTTTTTTGACCTGTTTTTTCAAAAAACTGCCTGCGGCGCAGAAAATTTGGCCAAAACAGGGTCTTTTTTTTCGCTATGAGAGAGCTCGGAAAATCAATCTGATCGACCTAAAAAAAAAAAAGGTCGTCAAAATTTTCGAAAATCCGCCCCCCCCCCCCCCCTCGAGAAAATCCTAGATCCGCCTCTGACCTAAGTCCTTTCATAAATGCATTAAGGTGTATGATTGCATGCACATCTGTAGTTATTAGAGCATTTTAAGACTTTTTTATGACAAAAAACATGCAATGAACATAAAAATTTCAAAAAAAAATATCAAGACCTATATAAAAGAAAATCCTTTGAAAAAAAAACAAAAAAATCACCCAGACCTTTATAAGAGTTTTCACTTTGTTCATCGACTCTTAATATAGGGTGCAGAAATAGAAAAAATGAAAAAAAAACAAATGGAAGCGTACAATTTTCAGTTGAGCAAAGTAATCGAAGTTCGGAGTTACTTAACATAAATTTTGTCGGGTAATCATTCATGATTAGTTACAGGGTAAAAATCATTGGTTGATACCGTTTTCATTATTAGTTGCAATAAGAACTGCTCGTGTTCCTACTATGGTAATTGTGCAGCTTCAATGAAATAATTGCCAAAGTTGATCGAGATATTTTCAAAGAAAATTTACTCGTTTACCTGAAAATGTACAATCTAAAAACATTTTGAATATCAATAGTTTTTTTTTAAAATTAGTGAGTGGTTGCATCTCAACATCTTGAAACATCAGCTAAACAAGATTCCAGAATACTAATGACAAAAAAAAATAGAATTTTTATTAAAAACACTCTTAGCATAAAAGTTTCAAAAGTATTTGTATGTTTCACAAAACTTCTAATAACAGGGTGAAATTTTGAACGTTTCAACTGTTTTTTTTTTGTTTGAACGTTGTGACGTTGCGTCGTATTAGGACTAATTTGATAGACTCAATTCAATTCGCCGCTATAAACACGGGTTAATAGAAAGATAAAAATTTAGCTTCATTTTAATTATGCCTAGTCAAGTCAAATCGGCAATTCGTAAACCCTACAATAACTTCTCAGGAGCTTTTTTGCAAATATTTTGTTATTTTGAGGCCAAGGTATACAAAGTTTTCAGACTGAATAAAAAGTTTGGTTCGAAAACTGCTAGTTAAAGAGTCAAAGTTTGTCTGCAGAAAAAAAAACTGGTCAAGTTCAATTGCGTTAGGATTAGTGATGATATGTTACAGTATGTGCCTTTTCAAGTTCAAAAGCTGAATCGTTCTTTTTTATATCTCGAACAGTACTTAAAGGCAAATAAATTTGAATTTTGGATCAAAATAATTTATGGCAGAGTTTTGAAGTTGTCACCTTGTAATTTTGCTTCGGATTAGTTTGTAAACCAAAAAAACTCTTCTCCACTTTTTTTAGAAATCGACCAAAAAACTTGGGAATTGAATTCATATTTTTTGGTTTTCAGGTTTTTCACTAGAAGAAGAAAGGCAAAAGTTTTCATTAGAGATTGCGAAAAGCGTTACGAGGAGCAAGTGAAAAACATCCTTTCTCAAGGACCTCGACGAAGGTTCTCGACTTTCACAGAGAAAGCCAACAGGACTTTTGTGAAGGACTCGTTGAGTTTCGGAAGCCTGACTAACAGCGGCCGGGAATCGTATAGCAGTTATATTGAGTCGTCGCCCCCGTCGCGGTCACAGTCTCAAAGTCAGAATAAAACGATTAGCGAAGGAGCGACGCTGGAAATTGAACCTGACTCAGAGAAATTTGAGAATGGATCAAGCGCAGTGAACAAAAGTGTGCGATTTCCCATTGCGACTGAAAGGATGGATCAATAAAAAAATGATTTTTTCGAGTTTACTTCGATTTTGTGAATTTTTGTATTGCACAATTTGCCTAAAATTTTACCAGAAACAAAAACTTGCGCTAACAAAAAAAACAGATTTCCGAGGATCAAAAAATTTTAACAACTGTTTTAAAATTCTTTTTTTTTTAAATTGCTCAATGATTTCACTCTGCTCATTGTATATGTGCTATTCTATCAATTGTATTTGATGTAAATGTTTTATTGTGAGCAGTATAAGTTGTTGAATAATGTAGATTTATTTAAACAGATCAAAAAATTATAAGTAAAATTCCTGAGAGTTTTCTGAGAGAGAATCTACTCAAAAAAAAATAAGAATAATTGTGTTTCAAATAGCTCGGGTTGACCAAAATGTGCAACCATACGTCGCACCATGCATGGTTCCATGCGAGCCATGAAAAATTGCCGGCGTATTTTTGTGTTCAAATAACACATTTTCCATGCATGACGCGACGTATGATTCCACATTTTTTAAAGTATGGGGGACTTCAAATTAGACAAAATTGATACTTTTACTAGGGATGTTGATAGTTTATATGTCACCATGGAAGCTTGCAATGTATGGCTACTATGGTATCATGCATGGCGCGACGAATGGTTACTATGGTACCATGCATGGCGCGACGTATGGATACCATGGAAACATATATGGCGCTACATATGATTGACAAAGAACCATATTTGGTGCGACATAGAAACTGAGTAATCAAATAAATTCAATATTCTCGTGGGCATCCAAAAAGTGCTCTGAACGACCTCAAAGAACGACGCTAAAAGTTATAAAGTAAATAAAATCAATAGGCCGGCAGAAAATGTTAAGTTTGGTTTTATATATTAAAAAAAAACTTTTTTTTCGATGTTAGAACTGTTTTAAATATTTGATTGTTTTACTATTGAATAATTATCCTAATTTAAAACTATGTTGTGATAATCAGAAACGGTCCGTTGAAGCAGAATTCTGTTTTTACTCCTGTTCCATGATGTGCCCAAAAAATTGTTCCGAAATGAAAAATTTAAAAAAAAATCAAAATTTTTTTTTTTCACTTTTCTTTACACGTTTTTTGTCCAAAAGTGTTTTCTCAGCTTACTTGTCAATATTTGAAACTGCAATCACACCCCAAAATTAAATGACAAAATTTGGTATTGGTTGTGATATCGCATGCTCAATGAAAGTTGTTTTTGTATGGAAACATCATTTCCATAAATAGCACCATATATGGTGCGACGTATGGTTTGCATGGTGGAAAAAAATTAAAATCTAATAAAAGTGTATTTTGCACTACAGATACTTTTTCTCAGTCATTTTGTCAATTAACCTCTATTTTTACGGTTTTCTAGAGAAAAAAAATATGGTGAAAAATCTCTTCCATACGTAGCACCATATATTTGCGACGTATGATTTGCATGGTGAAAATTTTTAATATTTTACCAACAGCTTGCATAATGATGAGAAACCATTTTAATACTAATCTACTCCGTTAAAAAGCTATTTTGAGGGTTTTGGAAACCAACGTTTGTGCTACGCATGATTAGTCATTTTCCATACAAATCATGCATGGATAATAAACAAAAAGAAATTTTTTTTTCTAAAATTTGAAAATTTTTATGAAATCATCGCCCCACAAGCCATATAAAGTACAAAAGGATAAACTTCGCTCCTTGTAACAAAACAATTATGGCAAATAAGTTTCTTTTCACCAATTTGGAACGGTTTCTAAGACGGATTAACTCTCGGCTTACGCGTTAATTGCGCGAAATATACAGTGCTGATTTAAATTAACCGGACAAAACGCGTTAAACTTGAAATTTAAAACCCGTTTTTCACACATTGGGTTGAGCTTAGGTAAAACGTTATGAGGTCACAACTTGCTTAAAATTTGAGCAGAACTAATAGGGTGTGATTTGTTTTGCGAAATTCGGGCCCGAAATTTTAACCAAAAAATGGGTCATTTTGGCTTTTCTTAGTTTAATCAAAAATTACGCCAAAAATACCCAGTCGATCACCAAGATATTTATATCAAAGTGAGCCCCTTATGCAGCCCAACAAACTCGTTGAAAGGTATTTTCTCCAAAAAAATTGCAAGTTGTTTAAAAATTGTTTTTAAAAAAAAAGTTGGTATTTTATTTAGAAAAAACGACCTTTTTTGTCTATCAAACAAAATAAAATTAACTTACATAATATCTTGGAGGTTATACCCTTCTTAAAGTTTGCTAGGCTGCGTAAGGGGCTCACTTTGATATATTTATGTCTGTGATCGACTGGGTATTTTCGGTGTAATTTTTGATTACCTAAGAAAAGCCAAAATGACCCATTTTTGGGGTAAAATATCGGGCCCGAATTTTGCAAAACAAATTACACCATATTAATTCTGCTAAAATTTTACGGAAGTTTTATATTCATAAATTTTCACCTAAACTCAATCCAATTTGAGAAAAACGCGTTTTAAATTTCAAGTTTAACGCCCCAAATTGGCCAAAATGGCAATCTTTAAACCCTCATAACTTTACAAAAAATGTGAAACATCTTTTCAAATTTAAGCTCAGGACAACAATACCTTTTAATGATACAAAAAAAATTCCGTCGAAAATGGCTAGTTAAAAAGTCTGAAGAAATTTGTCTGAAGAAAAAGAAATTTGTCTGAAGAAAAAAAGCCCACCCCGAGCACAAATATTCCGTTACTTTCGTATCGAAAGTCGGAACAATAAGCAGCTGATACAAGTTCAAATTATCCCATTCGTATTCGACTATGGGTTAAAACCAGTGTTTTGCAATAAACTATAGGGACAACAAGCCAAAGTTAACGCCAAAACTCAAAGTTAAAGACTCAGCGGAAAACTGTAAAAGGCTCCAGCAGATCGGTAAGAGATGAAATCACACGTAATATAGCCAGCTGGGGTGAATGTTCAAAAAAAGAAAACACAAGTATTGAGATGACTCAATAAACAAAATAAAGTAGCGTGGAGTCACCAGGAAAACTGAAAAACATTCACAAAATCAGTAGATAGAGAAAGATCTAAAGAAGGAACGAAAAAAAGAAAGAAAGACAGAGAGGGAGAGAAAGATAGATAGATAGATAGATAGATAGATAGAGAGAGAGAAAGAGCGAAACAGACGAAGTTAGAGAAAATTTGAATAACTTTTTAAATTCATAAATCAACTTGATGTTGTGTTTTTTTCTCAAAAAATTGTATAAATTTTGTTGCGACAGGGAAATTATATTCCGTTGCTGCAGAAACAGAATATGAATTAAAATACTTAAAACATTCCATAAAAAAGTCCGTGAAGGCGCCATAGTTTAGTTAGATCACTAATCTGATATGCAGTGCTCAATTCGTTAGGCTTTGGATCAATTTTTTGCAAGGAAAAACTTTAATTCAATACAGCCTGGTTAAAGCTAAAGGAAAAGTCCAACATGGATAAGGAAGTTTTTCAAGAAAAAAGAAAAGAGTTTATAATTCAATCCATTTTATGGAATAAAGTTTATAGAACAATGAGAGCACTTTTTCAGAACAGCAGAAGAACTTTAATGAAATTGTTTGCAAATATAAAGCGAGATTGCTCAAAGCCCAGAAAAGAAGTCAGGTTTGAGTTTGAGGACATTAAGGCGAAATGAAGTAAGGCACGAGAAATTTTGTGCAATTGCTTCAGACCGTTGAGAACCTATGTTGGAACTGCTGAGATCAAATTTAACTACAATAAAATGTAAGAGAATGAAAAAAAAATTGATTATATTTTAAGAGCTATTATATTTTGATTGAACATGAAGAGGTTTCCCTTTAAGTAAGAATTATGTTTAGTCCTTGATTCTTAGCGTTTTCCTTAAGGTTACAGTACTCTGAGTTTAAGACAAAAATTTTTGAATGAGATGTGGCCCGCACCGAAGTTTCATGGGTAATAATCGATTATAATGGATTTTCGTTGACTAAAATGTTATCAATATAATCGATTATCATGTAAAATTTAGATCACCTAATCGATTTATAATCGATTATTTTGGGATTTTATTGCTTCAAAAAATATTATCATTATAATCAGGGGCGGATTTAGGGGGGGGGGGGGGGGGGCGGACGCCTCTCCCCCCCCCCTCTCAGGGACTCGACCCCTTGCCGACCCAAAGGGTCCCCCCTTTGGTACTTTTTAAGAAATCCATATTTGGCCGACCGACACTAAAATTTTTCTAAAGGAATTTTGAGGGGGCGCGCGCGCCAAAAAATCGCAATTTTTTAGTCAAAATTCTCCAAAAAGTGCCAAAAACGCCTTTTTTGTACTGTTTTTTCAAAATTTTGCCTGCGGCGCACAAATTTAGCCTAAAACAGGGAATATACTGTGCGTAGGGAGAGCTCGAAAAATCAATTCGGTCGACAAAATTTAGAAAATCCGCCCCCCCCCCCCTCGATAAAATCCTAGATCCACCCCTGATTATAATCTATTTTCAATCAATTATAATCGATTATTTTTGTTATTTTGTAGAGACTGACAATAAAAATCCAATTATTATCCATGAAACTTCAGTGCGGGGGGACCTTGGTGAAATTGCGCTTCTAAGCTATAGCAGGATTTTGTGCATAAAAATCTATTGGAAAGCGTAACTCCTCGCACTAAAAAGTCACTTCCCACGGTTTAGACAAATTAAAGACATGATGACTCCGATATCACGAGATCAGGCTACAAAAAGCGGTTTAATATCAATTTAAATAGAAAATGAAGTATGATTGCTTTATTGCTCTCATTCAAGTGTTGATTGAAATCAAGGATTTTATAGTCTACCTTCAAAAAATAATGATCACAGCTGAAATATCATTTTAGTTTTTAGCTCAAGCATCGATGTCTATTTTTCGAACTTTCATTCGAAAATTGAATAAAAAACATTTTGCTAACTTAAAATCACGCCATATCCAGCACAGTTCGAGTAATTGCTTTGAGTTTTGAAAAAAAAACGAAATATGTGTCTTCATGAAGCGCTTTCTCCTCTGATATGTTGTACCAAGCTGTTTTTGCTGCGCTATTGACCGACATAGGAAAAAATAATAACAGAAAAGCGGAAATTTTTGAATTGGCTAAATATTGTCTATTTAAAGGATATTCAGAACTTTGTGACCAATCGTTCGATTTACAATTTTAAGTCTATAAAAATACACCAAAAAATGCATTAGGACATAGACTAACACTCAGTTTCAACTAATTTTTCAGTATATTGCGAAATATCGTTTTTTTTGTAATAGAAAAAGTCTTGGGCATTTCATTCCGGTTGGAACAAATGGTCGTCGGCATCAGCTATGACTAGTCGTGACATTTTCGCTCAATGACAGAAGCTACGACTTTTTCCATTTTGATCAGCAGCCCATGTCGTCTCCCGTCGTTCCCTGAAATAACTCTCTCATTTAAGCTGTGTTTTAAGCATTAAAATATTAAAATAATTAAGCATTTTGATAGTTGTCTTTTATTCAAAATGTCCTTTTTCCCCCATGTTAGTTCATGTTAACTGGGTTTTCAATTTCGAAACTTTTGTCAAGTTAGTTTTGGGTTCATTCGCAAACATGTATTTGCAAGCTTAGTTGTCTTGAGATGTTTTTTACTAGTTGTTTATGGTTATGTTTGTTCGCAACTGGTGCCGAAGCAGTTCGCAAACATGTTTATAAACTGAAAATCATTTTTTTATTATATCGTTTGTCTTTTAAATATGCGTTTTAAGTATCGTTTGCATGTCTGTTTCCGTTTATTAAAGTTATATTTTTCTGATGTCTCCTGACCGATATGTTGGGCAGTCCCAGCTGATGAGAGATGGGAGGGGGAGGAAGTTGCTGTCCCCCTTGTTGGTGGGGTGCAGAGGGGGGAGGGAGGTGACTGTGAAGCATGTTGCTGTTCATCTCGGCCTTGAACTTCTCATCCTGCCAGCAGGAGTCATCCAACATCTGAAAATTCGAAATTCTTTTCCTAGCTGTATTTTTTCTTCAACATTTTTCAAATCTTATTTCTTATAACTATGCAAAACCAGCTGCCAGCTTTAACGATTACATGAAGTTGGGCAAATTGGTATAGGTTTACCCCGAAGTAAGGCTCCCCCGGCTGTCCGGTCAGTGGAGGGGGAGGAGGACTCCACCCCATGCTTGTCAGTGGGTACATGTGCTGATTACTCCCCCTGGGAACAGTGTCATTCAGAGGTGGCATGTTGTTATTTCTCCTTCGAGCATTGTTCCCCTGTGACATTAAACAAATATTAAATTAACTCAAAAAGAAGTTTCCTTGAATGTTCTTATCATTCATTACAGTATAACTTTTTTCGTAAATCTTTAGCTGCATAAAAATGCAACTAAATAAAAAATTTATAATTAAAACGAGGAAAAAAAATTGAAACAGAACATTTTGCCTCTAATGTTGTTACTTTTCTGAAAGCAGCATCGATTGTGTTGTGAATATTGATAGCATATTTGTGACAATACTTGACTGGCAATATTAAGTAATATAATTTTTGAAAGTGGTGCCTGCCTGTGATAGCATTCCGTTCGAGTCATTGTTCAGCCTCTGTCCAGTGGGGGTCTTGGAGTAGTCCAGTCGTCTGTTGTCTCTGTGACGTTCTCTATAGTTGTCCCACAACTGGGCCACTATCTCTGACGTCATGAGGGTGTTGGTGTTCTTGGCCAGCAGGCGGATGAGGAAGACCCCGTCGTTCTTCAAGTAGTGGTACACGAAGGTGTTGATCAGTTTCCGGTGCTCTGTCTTGTCGTATCTGAACAAAATATGAGTGTCAATCAATTTCTTTTTAAGTTTTCCTAGAAGAGTGCTTTTTGTTTTTTTTGGAACGTATCCTCATGTTTTGGTTTAGCCCTCGAAAATTTTGAAAATAGCTGTTTTAAAATCGATTTTTTTTTAAATTTGAAGAGATGATGTCTTGTTTCTGAAATTCCAAAACCTTTTCAAAAAAATCTAATATAATAGGTGGGTTTGTAGCCTTCAATTCAGTTTCTTTTTCAGCATAGCGTAAACATTGAGATATCGCTAGTTCATAAAAAACTAATTTTGTGCTTCTCATGAAACAAGTACAAGCTTTTTTAAGAAAAAGCGATGTCCATAGCTGACCTCTGTCACATGAAAATTTTCGTCTTACATAACCTACAATGTAATACATAATATGTCATTTGCGTGTTGCATAACTGACCTGTCCATGAACTTGAGGTGTTTCTTGACGTATGCGATCCTGTCCACGGTGAAGACTAGTTTGAAGGCCCAGTCGGAGAAGTTGACGATTGTGAGACAAATGACTATGACAGTCCACCACCAGATGAAGAAGTAGATCATCTCATTGAACAGATTGATACTCAACACACACTGCACTGTGTAGTCATGGATGTGCACGCCCATCACGCGCACTGAACAGTGAACAAAGTGAACAAAGTGAAAAGTGAACAAAAAATCCATTTTTATTTTGATCAAAAAGAAAACAATTAATTCAAATTGGCTTATATCTAAAACCTTTTCGGCTTCGGGGAGCAGAGTGAATCTTTTAATAAACAATTCGAAAGTTAGGCTTTTTTAAAGGTCGACAAGATTCATTTTATGAGACCTCGTGAAGTATGTAACAGTCATAGGGAGAGGTTGTGATATAATAGAGTGTCAATTTATGAAGTATGTTGCACTGACCGGAAAAGTCGCAGAGTGTGAATCTGGGGAATCGGTGGGATGTTTGCCAGCTGACTCCGTTTATGAAGTCCAACAGTGCCTCAATGCCATACATGTGGTACCTGCAGAAAGTTACAACGCTATTCTGGTGCTTCCTATAATTTACATTAGAAAAACGATAGGTAACTTACAATGACTCATAGTTAAGCTAATTCAACTTAAAAGAGAACAAGACTGCTCGTATCAGGGCGAAGCCCTGAATATTCCGACTGCCTTTTAATGTTTATGGAGCAGTCATAACTTTAAAAAGTTGTAAAAAATGTTTAAAAAAAAACAAAATGAAATTTTTTTTTCTAAAATTTAATATTTCTAAGGAAAATCATCCCCCCACACGCCATATAAAGTACAAAAGGATAGATTCCGCTCCTTGTAACAAATCACTTATGGCAAACAAGCTTCTTTCAACCAATTTGGAACGATTTCTAAGACGGATTAAATCTCCGCTTACGCGTTACTAGCGCGAAATATATCGCGGGTAATTGTCCCAAATTGGACAAAATGGCAATCTTTAAACCTTTAAGCACCCATAACTTTACGAAAAATTATCAAAGGTAAATATCTTTTCAAGTTTAAGCTCAGGACAACAATACCTTCTGAATGATATAAAAGAACTCCGTCAAAAATGGCTAGTTAAAAAGTCGAAATTTGTCTGAAGAAAAAAAAACCCACCTGAGCAGAAATAATCCGTTACTTCTGTATCGAAAAATAGAACAATTAATGTGAATTGTGGCAACGTTAAGTGAGAAGCACATTGGTTTGCATTTGAAAATGATTGAAAAAAAAAATTCTCATTTGGATCAGAAACACCTCCTAGCTCTATGGATTGTTTGAGGGTTCACAAAAGTTACTTTTTAATTTTTTGTTCCGATGTTCGATAAGAAAGTAACGGAATATTTGTGCTCGGGTGGGTTTTTTTTCTTCAGACAAATTTCGGATTTTTAACCAAATTTTTTTTATATCATTCTGAACTTAAATTTGGAACGATATATACCTGTGATCATTTTTCGTAATGCTATGGGGGTTTAAAGACTGCCATTTTGGCCAATTTGGGACAATTAAAACGCGATATATTTCGCGCTATTATCGCGTAAGCGGAGATTTCATCCCTCTTAGAAATCGCTCCAAATTGGTTGAAAGAAGCTTATTCGCCATAATTGATTTGATACAAGGAGCAAAATATACTCTTTTGTAGTTTATATGGCGAGTGGGAGGATGATTTTCAAAAAAAAAATTTCAAATTTTAGCAATTTTTTTTTTCATTTTTTATTACATTTAATTTGTTAATGATATTTATGTTATAACTGCTCCATAAATCCTAAAAGGCAGTCGGAACAATCAGGGCTTCATCCTGGTACGAGCAGTCTTGTTGTTCCGACTTTCGATACGAAAGTAACGGAATATTTGTGCTCGGGTGGGTTTTTTTTTCTTCAGACAAATTTCGACTTTTTAACTAGCCATTTTTGACGGAATTTCTTTATATCATTCAAAAGGTATTGTTGTCCTGAGCTTAAGTTTGAAAAGATTTCACCTGTGATCACTTTTCGTAAAGTTATGGGGTTTTAAAGATTGTCATTTTGGCCAATTTAGGACAATTAAAGCGCGATGTATTTCGCGCTATTAACGCGTAAGCGGAGATTTAATCCGTCATAGAAATTGTTCCAAATTGGTTGAAAGAAGCTTATTTGCCATAATTGATTTGTTACAAGGAACGAAATATATCCTTTTGTACTTTATATGGCGTGTGGGGGGACGATTTTCATTTAAAAAAACTCAAATTTTAGAAAAAAAATTCATTTTGTTTTATTTCATTTAATTTTTTAAATGTTATTACTGCTCCATAAAACTTGAAAGGCAGTCGGAACATTCAGGGCTTCGCCCTGATACGAGCAGTCTTGTTATGTTTGCATGTTGATCTCTCTGAGATTAATGAGGCTGTTTTTACTTATTTTCCAAATTATTCCTAATAATCAAAGGCTTAAATTAGCTCTTCAAATATATTATATTTCAAACTAATAAACAAAACTAAAGTCATATTGTTATTATTATTAACTGAAGTTATATTGAATTTGATGATTGAAGTAAAAGTGACCTGTGTCCTAGGAACTCGTTGAGGGCGAATAGTTGTGCGATGGCGTTGAATATGTAGAGGAACTTGGAGAACAGGTAGAAGATGCAGAGGTAGGTGCCCTGGCGTCTGTTGCACATGAAGCAGAACACCTGTTTGCACTGGGGCCAGCAACCCCTCCGGTACTCCCGCTGAGAGCCAAAGTAGCGGTCCAGGTGCTGAAACACAAACAAAAATTAAGGGCGGATGAAAGGTAATTCTAAAAAAAATTGGATTAATTTAAAAATAGCTTAGCAAGTGCATATCTGAACACATTCCTACGCATACACCGATGAGCTTGGAACTAATTTTGAGAGCGGTTTTGAAGCCCAAAAAAGAAACGACCAATTCTGAAGGAGCATGTATGAGGCGTGCATTACTTTTTTGCATCAAAAACGTATCCTTTTTTTGAAAACAAGTTGTTTCTGCATCTCATTTTGAAAGATTATTTTTGAAGCAAAATTTCAGTCAGCTTTTGTTGTTCAAAGTGAAAAAGGTGCCAAACATTCAGGAGAAAACATGGTCAGAACTATAGAAGTCTTAAAACATATCTTTGATTTTAAAACAAATTTGTAATCGCATCTAAAGAAATTGAAGAAGTGATGTGACTGGTCCTCACCCTAGCAATGTGTTGAATGGTCTTCTCTCTCACTTCATTGGACACTGCATTCTCAAAGGTAGTCGCAGTAACCACTATGTTGTCAATGTCCAGCCCACTCCTCTTTCCCGCCATGCGCCACAGCTTCCTGGAATAGATAGTGAAATATGTGCAAATAGAGTCTAAGAAATTGAGGATGTGTTAAATTATTAGTGCTCAATTTAGGAGGAGAGTTGATTGCTACGAGAGGCAGAAAGAATTTTGGAAATTGATGGCAGTTTTGCTTAGATTAAATTGATTTCGGGACAGGGTTGCGTAATTGCGTTTAGACTTGTCTAAAAGTGTATTGGTCGGCTGGAACGGTGTGGGAAGTGGGGGAAGTTTGGGTCGTCTTTTTGATCAAACCTGCTTTAAACTACGGAAACATGACATAGGTGCTATGTTATCAGTTACGGAAACATAACATACGTGCTGTTAGACTGAGTGTTACCTGGGTATGTAGAAGAACATGGCCTGTATGGTGAGTACAATGGGCACCCACTGGTAGTAGGTGATGTATGAATTGGGCTTCATGGGGTGGTGTGCCACATCTGGTGTGTTCAGGGGTAGGTAGTACGTGTTAGACACCCAACACATCTACATATCACAGTTGCAAAATTAGAAATAAATTATTCATAAAAATCGAAACGTCGACGAATCGTTTCATGGTTAAAATAATTTGATATAAAAACAATTTTTTATTGGTTCTTTTTGCGTTTAGCAAACTTCAGCAAAATGTTTTTGAAATTTATATATGTCATATTTTTTGAATAGGGTTGAATGAACAAAAGAACACATCTCCATGTCGAAAAAGTTCAATAAGATTTAAAACAATATGATAGAAATGAAAATTTATAGCTCATATTTCAGTTTTTCCACATTAAGACTCTTGTTTGTTAATCGATAATTGTTTTGTTGTGTGTCTGGCAGGGGGTCTTACCTGGTTGGTGTATGTGGTCCATGCACTTGAGAAGGACTGAGGTACCCAACAGTTGATTGGCTCACCCACATACTGCTTAGTGCTGGCCTGTGAAAGATCAAACAACAAACAACATGAAGGTGCGTGATACAGTGCTGATTTAAACTATCCGGGCAAAACGAACAAAATTTGAATTTTCAAACCTGTTTTTCTCAAATTGGGTTAAGATTAGACAAAAATGAAGAGAAAAAAGTTGTTAGAATTTCATCAGAATTAATACGGTTTGATTTTTTCTCCGAAACTCTCACCCAAAATTTTACCGTAAAAATGGGTCATTTTGGCTTTTTTCAATTAATCCAGAATTAAGTTGAAACTACTTGTTAATTGATAAAGAATATATATCACAAGAAGCCTCTTACACAACCCAACAAAATCTAAAAAACCTGTATTAGAGAAAAAATTTTTTGCTTTATAGTCAAGAAACGTGATTTTTACCATGTAAAACCCAAAATCTTTGCTTAAAAACAAATTTTAAACAATTTAATTAAAGTTAGGAGATTTAACACTTTTGAAACTTTGTTGGGCTATATAAGAGGCTTCTTGTGATATATATTCTTTATCAATTAACGAAGTAGTTTCAGCGTAACTCTTGTTTAATTGAAAAAAGCAAAAATGACCCATTTTTGGGGTGAAATTTGGTTGAGAATTTCGGAGAAAAAAAAAATAAACCATATTAATTCTGATGAAACTCTAAGCAATTCTTTTCTGTTCATTTTTTTGTCTAATCCTAACCCAATTTGAGAAAAACGTGTTTGAAAATTCAAGATTTGTTAATTCTGTCCGGATAATATAAATCAGCACTGTATCAGTGGCACAAAAAATTTTGGCTTCTGGCTATGCATTTGTAGCCAAATCAAAAACCGTTGAGTATGGTTCTTCTGTTGTATTTGTAGTTTTCGTGAGTGCGCTAGAAAATTAACATTCTAAAACTAGGCAGAGCCCAAAACTTGTAACGTTTGAGAACAGGAAACACCTGAAAACAGTTTCCCACTTAAAACCTGACAAAATTGTAATACTATTCAATTTTTTATAATTAACGAACTTTCACTCGTTTCACATAGTCGCGTAAACTTTGCACGATGCCACTTTTTGCGAACGATGATTGTTTTTATAAAAAAAGACGTGATTGCCACATTTCTTTTGCAAACTTTTTGGTAGTTTTGAAACTTCAGAAGGGGTTCAGACGTCAAATAATTCAAGCTTGTGTTGTTTGCATTGATAATCTGCAGACGGTAGAAAAATGCTGTATACATGCCAAACAAAACTTCTTGACTTTGAAACCAAAATATTGATTTTTGTTGAATTTCTTTCGCTATAAATGGCGTTGAGAACAAAGCAACATTTGCCAAAGCTTGGCAAAATTGAACGGAATCGAAGCAAATTATGAAGTTGGAAGTTTTCAAAAATATTACGCTAAACTGGCTTTAAATAATTTGCTTGGTTTGCAATATGATGTATATATACAGTGCTGTTTCGAATTTTACTGACTAAAAAATGTTTCGCAAAATAAAAAATCTACAAATATCAACACCCAATTTTTACTTTTTTTTTCAAAAACTTACAAAAAAATTATAACTAATTAACAAATACAAAAAAATTTAACAAACTTCAGCAATTGAAGTGTTTGGTATGTTGTGAATTGTTGTTTGAAACTGCATTAACTCTACAAGGAAATTTATGATAGAAACGATGAATGTAGTCGTTCGGAACTGCCAAAAAACTCAACAATTGACAAATAACGAAAACGTATTCGAATTGTTGTAAGTTGCTTTTCACGATTCTTCCGTTTCATATCATTCCATACTTTTTTTGTTGATGTCAAAATCTGGTAATTGTAGGGGCCGATCATTCGAAATATGAAAACCTTTTACTTGGCAACTTGAGGGGTGGCAGCTGGCATTTTCTTGCTGGTATATTTCATTCAGATAATCATTCTCCATTATTTAGTTTTCGAGTGGTCCTTAACGTTTGTCTGAGTTGAGGTTTCCATAAATGACTACAATAACTCTTCCCCAGAAAATTGCCCTTTCTTAAACACATTTGCTGTTGGAGTGATCCAATTGGGATGAAAAAGCTTATTTGGTAGTCGCTTGAAAGTTGGCGCTTGAAAAAAAAAACACATTTTCCAAAACACCTTTCCCAAAAATATGGTAGTTTTTTTCCCAAAAAAATTTAGCTTTAATTTTTGCGTCTTTTATATATTTAATTTTCAAATTTCTAGATTCGTGGCACTGACTCGTCCAGTAAGATCTTTCTTAACCAAAGATGATTGAATTTTGCTGGCTGATAAAATAAATCTGGTTCATTTTTCGAAGCTTCCGAGACGTCGCAAAAGAATAACTTTTCATTCAATAAGTATCACTTTGTCTTTTTCCGCAGTTTTTCGGCCAATTAAATTTTGTCCCACCAGACTGTGTCCTTTCTTTTTTACGGCAATTCTCCAAAAAGTGCCAACCTGTAGATTTAAGAAATTCAGTTTTTTTTTCGATTTGTTATGTGAACTATAATTGTTAAGCGAAGATCACGCAACTTAGAGTTTATACACATAAAAGAAAAAGCAAACCTTTTTCGACTTTTTGAATTTAAATTTTAGTGTTTATTGAGACATGAGTGTGTAAAAACAGTTAAACCTGAATAAGCAGAGTTTTTACAATTTTTTTACGCCTAATTCAAGTTTATTTTTACAATTTCATTCCGGATAATTTCAATCAGCACTCAAGATCGCGTCAGTGCAGATTTGAAAAATTTTCACTTCATTCATTTAAATAACTTGAGTTCACTCGTGGAAAAGTTTAGATGATGGGTTTCAAGTGCGCATCCAGCTTGACTTTTCATTCAAGTAATAGCTCGTAAAAATTGACTTAGTTTTGCTCTCGCACTGTCGATAGCTTCTAACTGGTAAAAAATAATAAAAAATGTGTTAACCAAAACTAGTCTCACTAGGAGGCTCGATTGCGTATTTTGTGAACAACTGGCGAACTCCGCAACATTACAATTGTCGCGGTATTCGAAATTTTGTTAATTTTCTTCGATCTTCCCCGCTATTTGGGATTCCTTGAACAAATAGCTAGTACACTAAACTGCTCAAAAAAATCGCTCCAAAAACAGATTAATTTGCTCAATCTGCAACGACTTGCGCGCAAACAGTGCACAAACAGAGTCAGGAAGTGTTTGTGGAATCCACAAACAAAGAAAATATATGTGTATGAAAAATTTCGTGGGTGGGGAACCCGCAACTGTAAACGGAAGCTACAAATCGTAAGCGGAATTTATTACCTCTAAGCCATCATTGTACTTCTTTTAAGCTAAGTTCCAGATTAAATGCAAGATTTTAATTGAAATTTTAATTCGATATACGAGATAAAACATCCCAGAACTGGTAAGGCGAAGTTTGAATTGGCAACCTTTTTAATTGATAACGCAACATGCTTAGGTCAAAATTTTGGAGACTAGGTTTGAACTGAGCATCTTATGTGCAGATAATGCAACGTAATTGAGCCTTATTGGATGCTCAGGATTTTTAATATCTATTATACTGAGATTCAGGATACCGGATGAAATGAATATTATCTATACAGAATGTCAGGGTATGAGATGAAGTGAGTAATTAACCAATGATGCCGAAAAAACATAAGGACTTTTATCTGCGGCATTGTGCAAATTTTAACGCTCATCTTAAAAAATTATTTTTCCCATTCCTTGCGTTTATCAATTTGTTCTCGCGAATGCTGGGAAAATTAAAAGGGGTACATCCACAATTTTAACTTATCAAAAAATAATTTTTTCGTGGATTCCACTAAAAATGGCTACGTCCTTGCTTTTAAGTTCTACATTTGCTAGATAACAGTTCTAGCTCTAGCTTTTATTTGTTAAACATGCGAACTCTTAGTTCAGTGTTACCATTTTGAAATCCACTTACAACTAACGGAATTTTGACAATATTTATGTCACACGAATGACCTACAGACAACAAACTCTGTGCCTATCCAGCTCATAGTTGAGCCTCGTATTGTTGAGAAAAAACACCAAGCATAAATATTCCGGTATTTTCTTCGAAATTGGAACATTCCGTTGGCGGAAGACAAATTGTCCGCTTATAGGGCTAAGCGTTGTCCCTGTATTATTCTGCTTTTTTGTCCAAGGGGCTTGGTTAGAGTAGCAAAGAATTTCGGTCGAGGAATGATTTTACAGCGTTGTTATCAATACTTCTAATTTAAATCAGCTCCTTGGATGGATATTAGAAGCACCTCGGAGGATCAGCAGCCGCTTACAGCGTAAAATGAGGCACCAAGGTGCAGGCACTTAGCATAGGCATTTAAGACGCACTCAGAATAGTGGTTAGCCGTTCACTATGAACTCGTCAGATCGTGTATTCGATCCCATGCCATGTTAATGATTGCGTGTGAGGACGAGCTCTCACTTGACCTCTAGCTTCAGGTCTACCATAGCCTGACCAATTACGGCTGCAATAGTGGTGCCACGTGAAAACTTTAGACGCAAAAAACGGCCTTGCGTCGTAATAAAAAGAGCTTCACCCAACAAAAGTAACACAGTCTGGAATGTGGGGAGAGAGTACAATTGGACTATCCTCGACAAGACTGTTAAGACCTCTGCGACAAGATAGTTAGCTCCTCTGCGATTCGCAGGAAGCACAAAATGTTTAGAGATTTTTTCTAAGACTGTCTCGAAAATATTTTTTTAATTTAGCATCATAACATTGAAACGGTTTTTTTAGAGTTCCTAAATTATAACTTAGTGGATAAATTTTGTTTCTGTGCACAATAATTATGAAATTGAAAACCGAAACATCCACGAAAACGAAAATATCGAAAAGTTATGCACAGAGAACTGTTCATAGCAATTTCTGACAAACATTTTCACTGAAGCCCAAATCTCGATTTTATTCTATTTTTACCAGACCTGCATTGTAGATATTTGTACTCTTCAAAAATGGACTCACGAGTATTGCGAATAAGATCAGTAGGATGGGAGTGTATCTGTGGTTGAGTCTGTCCCCGAAGTCCCCGTCCCCAGTGCCAGTGATCTGGGAAATGCCACTGACCAGACGCAGCGGGAACATAATCAGGTGCTCCACTAGAAGAGAGGAAAACAAACAAAAGTATGTAAGCAAAATTTATTGCTTAAACGAATATTGTTACACAGCACGTTATAATGTCAAAATGTTTTCGGAATGGTAAAATATAATTTTTACTTAATTATAAAAAATTACTGTCCAGGAGAACTAATCTCCAGTCTGAAATTGGAACAGAAAAGACAGGTAAAGCAAGTCTATCCAATAGTATAGTGTTCGGGTCGTATGATGCAAATTAGGGCGAATTTTAAAGCTAAATTTAACAATTGGTAAGAAAAGACAAGTGGAACTACTCGCTTAAAGCGACAACTCTCACAAAACGACAACCGGCAATCAAGTTGTATAGGACGGATATATTGCAATCATGCGTTAGTGTGTGGGACTTGACATTGAACACTTCATTGCCGCGTTAACAATAGCTCAAAACAGTTTGTTTCTACAAGTTTATAATAATTATCGTTTTGCTCAGATTGGCGTTTCAAAAAAAATCATGATCTCATTTTGACCGAGCCATCTTCTCTTGCCAATTTCAGCCGAACCATTTTGAAAAACAATGTATTTTGTTAATTACGATAGTATTGAAATCTCAAATCTGAATAATATAATATATATTGATTATCGCTAAAAAATCATTTTTACACAGCGGCCCATTTACTTCGGAACAGACAAATAACCAACATTAAAGGCGAGAAAAACAATTGAGAAGAGCAAACTGATCACTGGGAATTGAAATTTCTTCTTCTTACTTCAAAATTTATGCGGGAATTGGCAAATATGGTTTTAGTTTTTTTCTAACACGGCTAATGTTGTAAGGGAAGTTAAGCGTTCAGTAGACAGATATATGAGTGCCGCGTCACATTACAGTTCGCTTGGTTAATTTCCAGATGGTCAAAATATAGGCGCAACAGTTCTATTCCGAGTATTCAGTAACGGAACCAATGCCAAAATTAACCAATGTCAAAACTCAAAAATGCCAAAATCGAAATTGTCAAAATAGCTTATAGTATTGATCCCGCTGACACAAAAATTAAGTTTCCAGTATACAGATGACACGACATTGCAGTTTTTAATCGTTATCTCTGATTTGAAACGTTACCAGGTCAAACTGTATCTTTTGTGAACTGTAACGCGTTGAAAATCGTTCCGCCACTTTTATACTTGAGAAAAAACTATATGATTTTGAATAGTTTTTCGCTCTTTGTCTCGTGTTTATGTTGGAGATTTCGTCGTTTTTCTTCGGGAGAGATGGTAAGATAAACAAGACTGCTCGTATCAGGGCGAAGCCCTGAATGTTCCGACTGCCTTTTCAGGTCTATGGAGCAACAAGAACATGAAAAACTTAAATCTAATTAAAAAAAATTAAGATTTTTTTTTAAAAAAAATTTGAGATTTTTTTTGTAAAAACATCCCCCACACGCCATATTAAGTACAAAGTGATAAATTTTGCTCCTATTAACAAATCAATTATGACATATAAGCTAACTTGAATCAATTTGGAACGATTTTTAATACGGATTAAATCTAGCTTACGCGTTAATAGCGCGAAATATATCGCGCGTTAATTGTCCCAAATTGGCCAAAATGGCAATCTTTAAGCCCCCATAATTAAACCAAAAATGATCACTGGTAATTTTTTTTCAAATTTAAGCTCAAGACAACAATACTTTTCGATTGATATAAAAAATTCCGTCATAAATGGCTAGTTAAAAATTTGAATTTCGTCTGAAGAAAAAACCCACCCCGAGCACAAATCTTCCGTTACTTTCGTTACGAAAGTCGGAACAATTAGCAATTTAAACTAATTGGTTACTAATAGTTTTAGTATTTTGTATGATTCAAGTTTTTCTTGACAAACTGTACACTCTATGCTCCTGTATAACTCGCAGCAAATATGTAATCGCAACAGCAAAACTTTAAAAACCTTTATTTGCGACAAAATTTTAAAAATGTTTGTTACAGTCTCAATTGTTAATAGAGGAAAACTTAAAAAAACCATCTGATGTTTAATGACATAAACTGATTTTGCGCGGACAGTTTTTCAATACTACCCTCTTAATTTTTCGAGGCAGCGTAAAGTTTTTATAGATGATATAGATTCTTCTCCTCTTAATTTATATCAATTTATATTTAAAAAATTGGTTGAAAAAAAATGAATTGTTTCAAAAATTTTGAAGTTTGAGATTTTATTGGTTCGTAAAAATCTAAATTCAAGTTTTGGGTAGACATTTTAAAAATTCACACCAATTTGTTTAGGGTAAATTTGCAAAAAAAAACTTGAAAACAAGGAGGGTAAAATGACTTTTCTACGAGAAACCAGTAGGGCATCGAAAATGCGGAAGATCAAATTGGGTTTGTATATTTTTCTCTAACTCCATAATTATTTGGAAAGAAAAACAAAGCCTATAAACTTAGTGATGAATGAACATAAAATACTGCAGCTGCCCATCATTAGGTTTGAAAACTAGTTTTTTCAGATTACTTAAAAAATTCTGAAAAACTGATCAAAATTGTAAAACGATTTTTTTTTCATCAAGGTGCAAAAAATTTTTAAGTTTTATGAGCACTCTAAAGTTTTCTAAATAATGACCAGATTCGTTGCATATCAAGATAAAGCGCTCAATGTTCCGTTCTGAGTGCCCCTTATTTGGACTGGAATAGTTTTTTCTCAAAATTTTTTTGATAAACTGATAAACTTCATTTGGAATGAAAACATCGAATATGAAGTGCGAAAATTGATTCAAAATAATATTAACAATTAGCTTATCTCTATTTAATTTGAAACAAATATGAGTGCATGATATGTGGTCACTCGTAATAATTTTGTGCATTGAGTATTAAACGAGCGATTTTTTGTCGATTCGAATTTTTTCTTGAATTCGAATCAACGCTCTGAACCCTGTCTGATATTTATTGTGGTAACTGATTTTTCGTGAAAAAAAACACATCAACCTAGGTCAAAGTTCTTTGCACCTCTAGCGGTTTTAGTCTGAACGATAATTAACTACTCGATTCTTTGCAGAACAGCACTGGCGTGCGCGGAAATTTTTGTAGGGGGGGGGTTCGAAAAATTTTGAAAGTTTTAAGGATCTTTTTTTTAGGTCGACCAATTTGATTTTCCACAAGCAAATTTTTCAAAAAACAGGCAAGTTTGGAAAGTTTTGGCAAAAAAGTTTGTTGTTTTTCATCGCGCGATCCTCCGTCAAAATAATTTAGATTGGCGCCGAAGGCACCTTTGAGAAAAATTTTCCGGTTGGTCAGCCAAAAATTGATGTAAAGTTATACCAAAGGGGGACCCTTTGAAAAAAGTTGGCAACCATAATTGATGGAGAAGCCCCCCCCATCCCTTGGCACGCTACTGCACAACAGCCAACAAAAGAAAGTTATCAATTAAAATAAGTCAAAATTTGGAAGGAAACATTTCAAAAAGTTTTATTTTAGTGGGTTAATTAGGTGCGTATGTAACGTCCAAACAGTTTTACAAAAAGTAACGTCCAAACAGTTTAAATTAAGTCAAAATTTGGAAGGAAACATTTCAAAAAGTTTTATTTTTGTTCCGACTTTCGATACGAAAGTAACGGAATATTTGTGCTCGGGGTGGGTTTTTTTTTCTTCAGACAAATTTCGACTTTTTAACTAGCCATTTTTGACGGAAGTTTTTTATATCATTCAAAAGGTATTGTTGTCCTGAGCTTAAATTTGAAAAGATATTTCACCTGTGATCATTTTTCGTAAAGTTATGAGGGTTTGAAGATTGCCATTTTGACCAATTTGGGACAATTAACGAGCGATATTATTCGCGCTATTAACGCGTAAGCGGAGATTTAATCCGTCCTATAAATCGTTCCAAATTGGTTGAACGAAGCTTATTTGCCACAATTGATTTGTTACCAGGAACGAAATTTCTCTTTTTGTACTTTATATGGCGTGTGGGGGGATGATTTTCATTAAAAATTTCAAATTTTAGAATAAAAAATTTCATTTTGTTTTATTTCATTCAATTTTTATATGTTATTACTGCTGCTCCAAAAACCCTAAAAGGCAGTCGGAACATTCAGGGCTTCGCCCTGATACGAGCAGTCTTGTTGTAGGTTTATGCTGCGTATGTAACGTCCAAACAGTTTTACAAATACAAAAGTGTTTGTGTTGAAAAGTTTAAACGTTTCAATACTTGAAAAATTTATGAAAATCTTACTGTGTCGCTGACAGAATTCAGTGTTGTGTCAAAATCATAATTTTTTATAACATAAATTTGAAGCTAAACAATTGCAATTGGAAAAAAAAGCTTTAGAAAGCCCTAAAATTACCTGTCCTCAGGCATGTAAGTTAGGATACGTAATACAAATTTGGGCTCCAAATTTAGAAGGAAATACGATTTGTACGTGATACTGACCCACGAACCTTAATTAGCCAGAGGTGGTTAGGCGACCATATGACAAAAGCCAGTTTCTTAAGCGCCTCTAACAACGTCGAAAATAAAGCTGCAGTTTGTGGTTATGTCAGCGCAATAAGTAGTTTTGTTTAAATGAAGCAAAAAGACAAATTGGGACTAATAAAATAACTGATTTCTTTCTAGCTATTATGAAAACTCTGGGTTTGCATTCTGGGTGATCTCATTTCAAGTGTTGATAGCACTTACGGGTCTTGAATGTGGATATTCAAACATAAACATGTTTAGTTTCATTCTGCTTCAAACGTTTCCTTGGACGCAACTTGAGATTTTTCAGCTCTTGCGTTTGAGGGAAATTGCATTATGTTTGCCTAATTTAACTGCAAGCACAAAAACTAACTCAAAACGGGCATGAGGCTAACTAGAAATAACTCTTTAGTACGCCTGCCAAATTTTAGAAAATTCTAGGAAATAAAGAACATGAAAATTAGCTACACTTGAATGCAGACATTCTAATAGCCGAAAACAGCAACAGGAAAACGATATTTTATATGATGGTTACTTGATTTAAAGTTTTTTCCGGTACTGAAATTACGAAATTCACTATTTAAAAAGATATATTCTTTATTTGTATAAATGAGTATAGTCATTAAAATTTAGTTGGTTGTCGCAGTTTGAGCAGCTTTATTAGCTATTAGGAAATTTCGCTCCATTGAATAAATAACTTACGGTTGGTATTGCTGTCGGTTTCGTGCGTTGGAGTAATCTAGGTGCTTGAAATAATAGCCCAAAAAATCAAGGGTTAACATAAACAACCGCAGACCAGTTTATAGCCCTTCAATGAAAACAAGAGCCGAGTAAGGTTTGAAAGAACTTGCGTCAACTGTTAACCAAAACTTAAAATAAATTGTTTTTATTGGGAGACGTTGAATTTATTATCAAACTCTTAAAATTTCAGATTAAAAATGGTACTTCTTTTGGCTATCATTGTCGCCATTGTAATTCTTAAAACATTTTTCCAGGACTGCTACTCGGGCTCATAAGGTTTGACAATGAGAGCCACGGTAGCTTATAACTCTGATTTTTTTATATACTTATCATAATTAGATGAAAACATGAGTCGGTCAATAAGATTACCTCTTGCAAAAATTGAGCAAAATTCCAACAAGTCAAACTGCTATCTCCAAAAATTTAAATACGCACGAAACTACTTAGTCATGATTCCATTTCATAAATTGAAAAAAAACTATGATCTTTGGCTTTGATCAACGAAAGAGGAACCAAAAAACGAGGTGCAAATTCAGCTCTTCACGTTTAACTATCGCTGTTTCTCGATTAAGCAATACCTTCATCACAATCCAGGAGCACGGCAACTCTCAACAAAAAGAGGCAACGATTGATCTTTTGCTGCGACTTGCCATGGCGCACTGACATCCATATAGTGTCTGAATAGTTTATAATTGCCAAATGATAAATCTTATAATAGTTATAATAGACAGGCAAATTACTTGGGTTATTCTCAGTGCCGGACGGGTGTGGATGTGAAGTGAATCCGGCGCCTGATGGTCCAGCGGGGGATGATGCGGCAGCTGCGACTGTAGCTGGACTGATCTGGATGTGGGGCGTTACTGCCTTACCACTGCTGCAGAGATCTAACTCCAAGTCCTTCTTGAAGTGGTTAGGGTTCGGAAAGTACTTCAAATGCTTCTCATAGTGGTCGTCTAATCCCATCGGAAGACATCCACTCGGAAGTTACGACGCATGCACAATTCGAAGTACAATTCAACCGCGCAGTTTTTACCGGTTTTCGTGTATTAGTGCCGGTGTGTTTGTTACCACTAACAGCTCACGAATAACAGATAGCTTTTTAATTGACGAGTTATCTTCAATTGGATTTCGCAACGAATGACTAATATGCTCCGATCTTTATTCTCGGATCGCGACTTACTGCTCGCGGAAAACAAGTAACTTCCGCAAAATGAGCCAAAAGTACTGATAAATGAAATAGATCAGACAACAAATTTAAAAAATCAGCAACCACTCGATGATTTTCCAGGGGTTCCGTTTTGGTCAAAAGAATGGTCGAATGCGATATAGGTTCCATGCAAAAAGGTTGTCAAAATTTGGATTAAATTGTAAAAGTATCTCTAATTAGATTCAAATCTGAGTCGTTTTTTCAACAGGACGTTGAGTGATTACAAATGGCATCCGGAATTAACAAATTTTGAAGTAGAAATTTTAGAAACGGTGTATAGATTTAAGTTTTCGAATAGTAAATGTAGGGTCACGTGTGTTTTTGAGGTAACAAATTTCTGTTTGAGTAAAAATCATCTAGCTTGTAATCAGTTTTGTTATTGTTTGGGGATAAAAAAAGAGACAAAAACTAGGAAAGAAAAGTAGTTTCTGACTAAATGAAGCAATGGTCATGTATTAATGAGGCCGGAGTTTTAATAGAACAGGTGCAGAGCTGATCCGCTTTGGCAAACAGGAATCGACAGTTTTGGTCCAGTTGCAATCCAGTTATGGCTCAGAGTATTACAAACGATTTCAGATGGCATACAAAGGATGCGAATAATGATAGAATATTCAATATAAACATATTTAAAGCGAGTTGAAGGATGTTGTTTAATTACCATGGTTTGCGATCAAGAATTGTTAAAAATGGTACGCAATATACTGGAGGAAAATCAATTCTTGTATAAATCTAAAGCGTTAAATGTATTTGAAAAAATCCGTAACTGATGTTTCAATTATACTTTGGTTCGGTTTTCAGCCTAAGGAACTGTTTCAAAACATTCTGAACAGAACAGCAGTTTTCTTTAATCAGACGGAAGAAAAAACGATAAAAAATTGATAATGTCACAATAACTTTTTTCCACTTTTTTTCGTATGTGCTTATGAACATCGGTTGTCAGCATTTGCACGTGTTTGGGAAATAAGATGAACAAAGAATGAGTTTTCCAACTTAATTTCATAAATAATTCAAAAGCAGTTTTCCTTTTCTTAAACCACATGGCGCAGACCAACTTGATTTTTGCTTTGCGAAGCTGAAAGACGATTGTTCTGATGATGCAAGAAAGTTCTGATTAGCTCAATTTATATCATTAGCTCGATATTTTGTTTCCTGTTTTATAACGAGATCTAAGTTAAATGTCATTATCTTTTTAACTAAAACTCAATTACTATACATACATATTGTTAATAATTTTATCAGAAGGCTGTTGGACTTTTTAATGCATATGACAAAAGCTTCCTCTTTAATTGTTACTCGCTGCAAGTAGACGCGTTTACTGACACCATTAATGGTCTTAGGAAACTTTGATATATGGGTTTGCGTGCAGATTAATGCGACCAACTATACTGATTTTAAAAGATACTAATTGAAAACTCTGCATTATACTTTAACAGGCAGTGGTGTGCACAAGAATTTTTGACGAAATTTTTGGCAATGTTTTTAGATCAGCCATTTCGAGCTGTTCCAAAACCCTAGAATGACCAACTTTGAAAAGCATTGCTGTTTTCAGGGGCGGATTTAGGGGGGGGGGGGGAGGAAACGTACGTCCCCCCTCAATGATTGATTCGACCCCCTGTCGACCCAAAGGGTTCCCCTTTTGTACTAGTTTGAGATATCTATTTTTGGTGACGGGCCCTAAAATTTTTCTAAAGGCGCCTTAATTTTAAGGGGGGGGGGGGGGAGCGCGAGCTAAGCAACTGCGACTTTTTTGTCAGAATATTCCAAAAAATGTCTAAAATTGCCTTTTTCGGTCTGTTTTTTGAATTGTTGTCTGCGGCGCTGAAAATTTGGCCCAAACAGGAACTTTTTATTACTTTAAGAGAGCAAAAAATTCAATTTGGTCGACCTAAAGAAATTCGGCATACTTTTTGGGTGATATGTTACAATAGGTGGTAATTTTGAGTATAGTGCATGTATTAAATCTCAGAACTATAAGGCATAACATAGTCATTTCATTTTCAATCAGTTTGTACTACTACTAAGATAGTTTTGTAAATAAACTACTCTGCCAAATGAAATTGTATTCAAACATTCAAATTTTACACTTCTTTCGACAAAAAATTTGGCTTTTGAAATAAATTATAAATAATGTACGAAGTATAGCAAAAAGCAATCGAGCTATTGGAATTTACCCTACCCCCCATTGTACTATATCACCACTTTTTGAAAGTCCGCACACCTACCCCCGAGAAATTTCTCAATCCACCCCTGGCTGTTTTTGAGCCTTTTTTGAATGGTAGTAAAGCATAAATTTCAATTTTTTCAGCGGGCAATCTATTGGCGCCGTAAAAATTTTATGGTTAATTTTGGCTGTCGTTAATTAGTATCAAAGGGGGAGCTTTTTTGAAACATGGCAACCAAACTAAGAAAAAAGCAAACCCCGTACACTCACCAGCCCCCCTTCTCCCCCTACTACCCTCTCGGCTCAGGAAAAAAATTGCAGCAGGAAAATAATTGGAGGGGAGGAAAGTAATGGGAGAGGTAGGAAACTCTAGTTCCAATTAGTCAATCTGATTTTAATTTTTGTAAACAAGCTGCATTTGCACAAATGGAAGTTTTTGTCGACCTGCTGGCACGATCAAAACCTTAAGTTTTAATCACAATTTTAAGAGACCCATTTTCACTAAACTTCAAATTTTGACTGAAACAGGGGGGCAGGGCGACAATTAGTAACATATGCGACCATTCGTAATAGACGACAATTTGTAACAAGCTACTATTCAAAAAACAAATTGATAAAAAGAAGACGTTTTTCTCTGCTGCGCTTACATTAGATACGGGAATAATAGTAGTGTCATTTTGGGACTCATATACTTATAAACTTTAAGAAAGTTTGACAAAAAAAAACTGAAACAAAAACTTTTGATTTTTTTGTCAATTTTATTGTTTTTCTTGACATTTTCTCCAAAAACAGCTAGCCTGTTCCCTATTCTACTCTGACTATCGAATAAGCCTAAAACATAATTCTTTGTGAGATTCTTTTCTCACCCTACGCAGAAAAAACTATACTAATTTGAAAAGAAAAACTGTTTTCTTGTAGTTTTTTGAAAACTGTGGTCGTAAAATTCTCTGCTACTTGTACAGTAGCCAGCTATTCGTGTTAAGAATTGTCGCCTGTAAAGAATTGTCGCTAATTGCGAATTGTCGCTTCAAGGAACAGAAGTTTTGTTTCACCCCTGGAGACTTCCGAAAAACCTTCAGTTCTGCAAAACGTAACTCAAAAAATCAGATTTTGAAAATAAACTAGTTTGCGGAAAGTGCTGGTGAGTTGGCTGAATTTTTTCCTCGTTATTGAAAATTCGGTGGCTTTGAGACCCACCGTGATCACTGCTTGTAGTGTGAATATGAGAGAGCAATAGTCTGTCTATCAAAAATAACCAACAATTTTTGAAAGTGTATTTTAATTGAGGGCAATTTAATCATGGTGTTTTTAAATTAATTTAACCTCTCTTACGAAGAACATCTCTTATGTTGATCTTTTTCTCCCTTGCGGATGAAACGTGCAAAACTAGTTAGGCTTTAGGCCATAAAATTAGTCTAGGGATGAAACAAAGAAAGGTAAATGCGCATAAAATAAAAAAAAATATATGAAAAACTTCGAGACCCACCGTGATCACTGCTCGTTGCGTGCATATGAGACAACAGTACTCAGTCTATTAAAAATAATCAAAAATTCTTAATGTGTATTTTAGTTAGGGGCTTTTTAATCATAATGTGTTTTAATTAATTTAACTTCTTTTATGAAGAACATCTTTTGTGTTGATCTTTTTTCTCAATTGCGGATGAAACGTGCTAAATCAGCTATGCTTTAGGCCATAAAATAAGTCTAGGAATGAAACAAAGAAAGGTGAATGCGTATAATTTTTAAAAAAATTATTTGAAAAATTTAATGAATGTTAGATATAATAAAGCATAGTTTTTTAAAAACTGATGTTCTTTAGACGAGCAAATGAGGATCAATCCAATTTTTTTTATATGTTCTTTGAAAAATTATCAAACCTTGTTTTTTATTGATCGCTTCATTTAGAGCGCTGGTAGTTTTTGGAATTAAAAACTCAAAGGTATGTTATCAAAAAATTTTTGCTCAACGCCTCACAAAAAATCCAGACCAGCCCCTGATTTAAATTCATTTTTTCCTGTGATTCCTTTAACTTTTTTTGTCCGTTATAGTTGGTTTGACATTTTCTTCAAAAACAGTTAGCCTGTTCCCTATTTTACTCTGACTATCGAATAAGCCTAAAACATAATTCTTTGCGAGATTCTTTTCTCACCCTACGCAGAAAAACTATACTAATTTGAAAAGAAAAACTGTTTTCTTGTAGTTTTTTGAAAACTGTGGTCGGAAAATTCTCTGCTACTTGTACAGTAGCCAGCTATTCGTGTTAAGAATTGTCGCCTGTAAAGAATTGTCGCTAATTGCGAATTGATGCTTCAAGGAACAGAAGTTTTCTTTCACCCCTGGAGACTTCCGAAAAACCTTCAGTTCTGCAAAACGTAACTTGCTGTCTAATAAAGATGGCCATTCAAATCTGGAATGGCTGCGATGGCAAGAAGAGTGGGGTTGTATATAGTAGACGAAATTTATATTACGGGAAATTAAAAGTGTTTAAGTTGAGCGAAAATTTCTATAATTTAAGTAGAGTATTTTTTAGCGAACATTTTCCAGACGACATTGACAAGAAGCAGTTAAAAAGCCGTTTGTCAGTTCATGGTCGCCGGTTTATTTTGAAAACAAACTAGTTTGAGGAAAGTGCTGGCGAGTTGGCTGAATTTTCGCCTCGTTATTGAACAGTTGGTGGCTTTGAGAACCACCATGATCACTGCTCGTAATGTGAAAATGAGACAACAGTACTCAGTCTATCAAAAACAACCAAAACATTTTGAAATGTATTTTAATTCAGGGCTATTTAAACATGGTGCATTTTAAATATTTAACCTCTCTTATGAAGAACATCTCTTAAGTTGATCTTTTTCTCCCTTGCGGCTGAAAGGTGCTAAACGAAGCGAGGTTTTTTATTAGGTCTGAAAAAATCAGATTTTGAAAATAAACTAGTTTGAGGAAATGCCTGGTGAGTTGGCTGAATTTTGGCCTCGTTATTGAAAAGTCGGTGGCTTTGAGACCCACCGTAATCACTGCTCGTAGTGTGAATATGAGACAGCAATCTCTGTCTATCAAAAACAACCAAAAATTTTTGAAAGTGTATTTTAATTAAGGGCAATTCAATCATGGTGTTTTTAAATTAATTTAACCTCTTTTATGAAGAACATCTCTTATGTTGGTCTTTTTCTCCCTTGCGGATGAAACGTGCAAAACTAGCTAGGCTTTAGGCCATACAATTAGTCTAGGGATGAAACAAAGAAAGGTAAATGCGCATAAAATAAAAAAATATATGAAAAACTTCTAGACCCATTATGATCACTGCTCGTTGCGTGAATATAAGACAACAGTACATCAAAAATAACCAAAATTTCTTAATGTGAATTTTAGTTAGGGGCATTTTAATCATAATGTGTTTTATTTAATTTAACTTCTTTCATGAAGAACATCTTTTGTGTTGATCTTTTTTCTCGCTTGCGGATGAAACGTGCTAAATTAGCTAAACTTAGGGCCATAAAATAAGGCTAGGGTTGGAACAACGAAAAGTAAATGCGTATAAAATAAAAAAATGTATGAAAAACTTGTAGACCCATTATGATCACTGCTCGTTGCGTGAATATGAGACAACAGTACTCAGTCTATCAAAAATAATCAAAAATTCTTAATGTGTATTTTAGTCAGGGGCATTTTAATCATTATGTGTTTTAATTAATTTAACTTCTTTTATGAAGAACATCTTTTGTGTTGATCTTTTTTCTCGCTTGCGGATGAAACGTGCTGAATCAGCTAAGCTTAGGGCCATAAAAGAAGTCTAGGGTTGGAACAAAGAAAAGCAAATGCGTATAAAATAAAAAAAATATATGAAAAACTTTGAGACCCACCGTGATCACTGCTCGTTGCATGAATATGAGACAACCGTACTCAGTATAACAAAAATAACCAAAAACTTTTAATGTGTATTTTAGTTAAGGGCATTTTAATCATGGTCTTTTTATATGAACTTAACTTCTCTTATTAAGAACATCTCTTGTGTTGATCTTTTTTCTCCCTTGCGGATGAAACGTGCTAAATTAGCTAAGCTTAGGGCCATAAAATAAGTCTAGGGTTGGAACAAAGAAAAGTAAATGCGTATAAAATAAAAGAATATATGAAAAACTTGTAGACCCATGATGATCACTGCTCGTTGCGTGAATATGAGACAACAGTACTCAGTCTATCAAAAATAATCAAAAATTCTTAATGTGTATTTTAGTTAGGGGCATTTTAATCATAATGTGTTTTAATTAATTTAACTTCTTTTATAAAGAACATCTTTTGTGTTGATCTTTTTTCTCGCTTGCGGATGAAACGTGCTGAGTCAGCTAGGCTTTAGGCCATAAAATAAGTCTAGGAATGAAACAAAGAAAGGTAAATGCGTATAATTTTAAAAAATTATTTGAAAAATTTAATGAATGTTTGATATAATAAAGCATAGTTTTTTAAAAACTGATGTTCTTTAGACGAGCAAATGAGGATCAACCCAATTTTTTTTATATGTTCTTTGAAAAACTATCAAACCTTGTTTTTTATTGATCGCTTCATTTAGAGCGCTGGTAGCTTTTGGAATTGGAAACTCAAAGGTATGTTACCAAAAGTTTTGCTCAACGCCTCACAAAAAATCCAGACCAGCCCCTGATTTAAATTCATTTTTTCCTGTGATTCCTCTAACTTTTTTGTCCCTTATAGTTGGTAAGGGCGTGAAAAGAGATTGTGTTTTTCCAAATCCATCCAGTTTGATATCGCTGGCTGCACACGAATGAAATCTACTACTGAAGTAAATAGAAAGCACTATTTTATGACTTAAAAGCACCAAAAAATGCACTTAAAAAGAGCTGTGACAGCTGGGGGTTCTTGCAATTTGGGAAAAAGCACTTAGAAAAAATTGGTTTTGCGAAGTGTGAAAAGCACAAGCATGAGAACTTAAAAGGACAAGCCCCCCTCCCCTGCCGACCCAAGAAATTCGACCCCCTGCCGACCCAAATGGTCCTCCCTTTGCACTATCTTGAGATATCCGTTTTTGCCGACGGAACCTTAAAGATTTCTAAAAGCGCCTTTGGCTTCAATATATAATAATATTGAGTGGGGAGCGCGCGCCGAAAAAACGCGATTTTTGGTCAAAATTTTCCATAAAGTGCCCAAAAATCTGCCTGTGGCGCAGAAGTTTTGGCCATAACAGGATCTTTTTAGTGCGTTGGGAGAGCTCGAAAAATCAATTTGGTCGACCCAAAATAAAAAAGGTCGAAATTTTTTTTTTGAAACCCCCCCCCTCTCCTCTTTCGAGAAAAGCCTAGATCCGCCCCCGATTTGACGTAAGCACGCTGCTCCGTTTTTCTAAGAAACCTTGTCCCCGAGCACTTACAAGTGAGCCAATATTAAAAATTATCATGGCTGAATTAAATTAACCGGACAAGAAAGCTTTGAAAGCTGAATTAAATGAAAGCTGAATTAAATTAACCGGACAAGGAGAAAGAAGTTTCAAATCAAAACCGAAATTTTCCTGAACAAAATCGGTTTCGGACAAATTTTTTGTTTCAAACTACAAGCGCCTACGACTAACAAGCTTTCGGATCAAAACGAGTTTCTGTAGTCCCTATTAAGATTTTTCAAAAGAGGTATGATTAAAGATCTGGTCACCAAAACATTTTTTATGCTTTCAGTGGCTCTCTGCTGTAAAAAAAAATAAATAAGTTGAGCGTTCAAAAAACCGCCATTTGTCTTGTCTCTCTCTGTTTTTCTTATAAGCAATCCAATACCAGGATTTCGGTTTCAGCTTTATGAAGGCAAATGATGATCGTGAACAAAGTTTATAGCTTCAATTGATACTTTTTTATCAGTAAAAAGATTTATTGCAATTTTTTTCATAAGTTTTGTGATTCTGCTAGAACTAATTATATTTACTTATATATTTTTTTATAATACTTTTTTGCTAAAACTTGACCTGTTCCAATTTTTTATTTGAAGTGTTTCTCATCTTCAGTCAATACTTACTTTTGAGTTCTCATTTTTTTATTGTAAGAAAAGAATCATTAAAAAGATAATGATTATGATTATTACAAAAAGCAAGGTTTAAGTTAACTCTAACTTGCATCAAATTTAGTATTATTTTTTTATCTAATAAAACAATAATGACAATTCTGCTTCTGAATCATACAAACGGCAAATTTGGCCTTTGGTCACTTCCAAAAAATCCGTCATACCCGCACCTAGCATCGGGTTATTGTTTCTACGATGATAGAAATTTTTTGAAAAGAAAACTAAATTTTAGTAGTATTTTCTTTAGAAATGACCCAAAATTATCTAATGATGTAGTTAAAAACTATTTGCAAATTAGATTCCGGTCATTGTAAAAGTTACTACATTCACAACCAAACGAAATCTCATTGCGAGAACGCCGTGGAATTATGCAGCCCGTTTTCAGGTACCTCTGATCCTGCTATGACTTCTGTTATTTATTAATATCGATAGTAAATCAAGAAATCTGTAAAAAAAAGATTTAAAGATTTAATGAAAAAAAAATTTGAAGCGAAAAAGGGGAAAATTTCAGCAGTATACCTACCCTTGACAGCAAATCCTTTTTTAAATGTTATTTCTACTCAAAAATGAGTTTAACCAGCTGATAATTTGCTAGAATAAAATTGTCCAAAAACTCATGGTTGAAGATTTGTAATGGATATTCTGTGCAGCTTTGAATCTTAGTTACAAATCTGGGTTTTATTTTAAAACAAAGTTGAAAAGTTTTCTATTTCTAATTTTTACCGAAGTTTTTTGATCACCCTTTTACAGGTATCTGCCTAGCTAAAACTCTCTTATTCAAAACTGTATTCAAATTTTTCTCAATTACATCTTCCTGGACAATGGCCGATATGCACTCTTTTCTCAAAACCTTACATATTAACTTTAATAATTCATAGATATGTAATTTCTGCACAAAGGATGTTTTCAATTTATGTCTCAGTTCTTCGATGCTCTCATTTCTTCTCTTAAAACAATTGATTTTTAAAAGCCGTTTAATTTTAAGTTCAAATGTTTCTAATTTCGTTTTGTCTGTTGAAGCCAAAATCCCGTACTGTAAAATGGATTAATACGCTTTCAGTAGTTGGTTTTTACCTAACACTTTCCTCAGCCTATAATACATCCCACAAAACCTCGACAATTTGTTTTCAATTTTTGTAATATGAGCAGTAAAAGAAATCTTAGAGCCAATCTGAACACCTAAATATCGGAACGAATGTTTTTCTTCAATAATTATTCCATCCATTTTTATATCTGATTTACCTCTGCTCTTCTTAGATAGTATCATTATTTTTGTTTTATCTTCAATTAAGGTCAGCTGGTTTTTTTCTTGTCAACTTGCTGTTTTGGTGTTTATCGGTTATGTCACTGTTTCTGGCTGTGGTTTTTGTGACTGTGTCGTCAGCATATAAAGTCAGATTATCTAAACTATTTTCATTTAGCTCAATATCATTTATATAAATGATGAAAAGAAGCGGGCCTAGTATGGATTGCTGTGGTGCTCCATAATTAACATTTTTGAGAGCGTTTGGTTTGAGAGCGTTTGGTTTTAGTGGCAACGTATTGTTGGCGGTTTTTTTCAAAAAAAATTTCAGAAGATCCAAAACAGGTCCCCGAAAACCATATGCGTCATATTTCTCCAGTAAATGAATGTGGTCAACTGTATCAAAGGCTTTCTTAAGGTCAATGAATGTGCACTGTGTCTTCGTGGTATTAGAGTTCCAATCTTGACGCACTTCTTCTATTAGGTTTATCAAATCATCACTTTCACTCCTTTTTGATCTGATTCCAAACTGGCAGTTTTGTAAAAATTGATACTTAGTGAGATAATGGTTCATTCTGTTATAATTGAATCGATCAAAAATTTTATCTAAAACTGAAACAAGATGAATTGTCCTGTAATTTGATTGGCCTAGATCATTGCCTTCTTTGAAGAGAGGTTCAACTTTGGCAGTTTTGACAATGTCTGGAAAAATTGTCTATTCAAACATTTTTATAAAAGTTATGGTCAAAACTGGAGCAAAACTGGACAAACTTTTTTTCAAGTAATAGTGATAAAGTCCATAATTATCCAAGCTAAAGTTGATTTTTAGCAATTCGGTTACATTTGAAGTTTTTTTGCGTTATTTCAGCTTTAAACATTGAGTTATTTTGCTTTCTGACTATCAATTTTTTTAGAGAATTAAAATTTCTCGCCACTTTTTCTCCAAGATTTGCAAAGAAGTCGTTCAAATCATCAATTTTTTTTTCTTCCTGGCGGTTGTTTTTAGTAGCACGTGTTAGGTCATCAAACAGAGGGTAAAATTCTCCGCTGTTTTTGTTGGTTTCCAATCGTAAACTGTTTTAAATAATTTTTTTTTCTAACTCAGCATTTTGCGAACTAATTTGTTTTGAGATTCAAAATTAATTCTGGCTTCCGTGATTCCAGTTTTTAAAAAAATTTTCCTAAACCGGTGTTTTTCTATGTGTGCATTTTTCAACTCTTTATCAACCCAGTGCTTTGAAGTTTTCTAATTGATGTTTTTTCTGGTAAAAAGGATAAAATGTTATTTTTGAGCTTTTCGTTTAACAATAAAAAACGCTCATCGCAATTAAATTGGTTAACTTTTTTTTCAACTTTAAATAACTTTTAATATAAAGAATCATTTAATTCTTTCAGAAAAAATTCGGATTCAAGATTGTACCATGGTCAGTTTTGGTAATAAAATAATCATTTTTGCATGTTTGTGATGTTGCGTTTAAAATTACTCCATAATGACAGTTACCGATGTTTTGATCATGGTTACTGGTTTTTTTTACATTGAAAAAAAAAACCAGATCTATACACGACTTACTGGTATTAGTTTCTCTGTTTGCTTCTCTGTTTGCTTGTTTTCCGTTTTGTAGGAAAAATCGTTTCCATTTATTATACTTATAAGTTCAGAGAGTGGTTTACTTTTTCTTGAAATTTTATTGGTGTAGTCACCACAAAGTAAATGATGTGTAGATGGTGCTACTATAAAATCATACAAAAACTTTTGTAGTACAAGGAGTGTCTAAGTTTTTACAGCGCAAGCAGGAATATAAACACACGTAGTAAATGTATTTTTTACTTTTTCATTTGTAATTTTGACTTTTATTAATTGAATGTTGTTACTACTTGTTGTTTTTAATATTTCATAATTTATTCCACATTTGCCATATAAGCATACGATTCCTCCTTTACGCTTACGAGAACTTCCTTTGAGAGGTTGATACTCTTTTATTTTGAAAATTTTTAAATTCTGGTTTCGTGAAAAGCCAGGTTTCGGTGCAACAAATAACGCTAGGCAAATAATTTAGTTGAGTTAGGCTTATTTGAATTTCGTCTGTTTTTTGGTATCGATCTAATATTTTGCAAACGAACCTGCTGAGTGGTATTCATGATATACTGCTTTGTGTGTCTTTGTTGATCTGAGATAGGAAAAAACAAATGAGGGTGAAAAAATCACAAACTCCCTCAGTTGGCCTGAAAATATTCCCCTTCTACCACCCTATCTTTCATACGCTGTTCTTGTATGTAAACAATATCCTTAACTTTATGTTTTAGAAACTTGAAGTTTCTTGACTTGCCGTGTTTTCAATTGCACTCCTTCACTGTAGAGACCTGAAGTTTCCTCATTTATATCCAAAATTTACAAAAATATAGTCGTAATAATAGAATTGAAACCTAGGTAAACTTTAATTTCAAGATAAAAATAAAAGTTTTCATATAATGTCAACTACGCGTTATCACAGAGCACACAAAAATTCATTCGCATAACCAGTTCATAAACTACTTTCCAGGCTTGGAGGTCGCGTTATCACAACCAATATGGAGCGCTCGCGTTATCATAAGCAGGGCAAATGAAACTGACTGTCTGATTTTAATCAGAAACTGACTTTGGTTATCAATATGAAACAAACCAAAAAGATTGAGTTAAGTTGTTTCTGATATAGTTTGACTTATCTGAATTTTTAAACCAATTTGTAAAAAGTGGCAACAAAAATCCAAAAAGTCACTTCCATGGTTCAAAGGAAAAAAACAAAAGCAATAGTATATTTAATAAAACCAAGTTAGGTTAGTGCAGAGTTGCACGGCGCTTTAGTATCAACTCAATATTTTGATCGTTTTATCATAACACAAACTAAGAAATACTAAACCAAAAGTTGCAGTTCGATTTTGGTTTATTCGGTTGACCTTTTTTCTAAGAGCCCTTGTATTTTTTCAGACTTGCGTTTTGTCCTCGAACTAAATGAATTTGCATATTACGCTGGGAAGGAAATTACCTGTATCACCAGGCAGGACATGGCAAGCTTTTACACCTTCACACCTAATTGTTATACCCAAAAAACAGTTAGGGTTTCTATTGTAACGTCTCTCACATTGCGCGCATCGTAAAGAGGATTCAATATTATAATACTATCTTTTCTTGAATCTCTTTCCTGAGCATTTAGCCGTTCCCGCATGGTCCGTTGTTTTTTTCCAACTCTTGAATTCGCAATTGTTGAGCACGTGAAATCATTTTAAAACCATCGATTTCTTTTTGTATCTCGCTCGCCTTAGTGTCACTTGTTTGACTCACGGAACCTCGAGCAGGAGTGGAGCTGACTGACGTTCCCACTAAAATATCTTGTTGATCCACATCCATGATAAATAATATGTCAAATAAACATTTTTTTAAACTAGGAATAATAAATGTAACTTGGATAACAAAAACTAGGAGAATTAATAATTGAATAAAGTCAATCAGAAGAAATTTTGAAAGATTTCAGTTCAATTTTTTAAAAAAACTATATCGGCCTCAGGGTTCTTAATAATCAATTAATTTTATCAATGTCAAGTTTTGCGGACAAAAATTGTGGCCAGAAAGAGATTTCGCAAGAAATTTTATTTCATTTCATGTTTCATCTCAAACTTCAATTCAAGATTGCGTCTTTTTTTCTCGAGGACAACCGACTGTTCGCTTTTGTCGCTGTCTTTTTATCTTTCACTTTTTTTTCTATCAGTTCTTCCATCCGATTGTGACTAATTTTTGAATGAGTAATCTTTAGTAAGCCCTGCGTTAGAATGATGTACGTTGTTTAGTTTTCTCAAAATCATTATTTCACATTTGACCAATTTTGAAACAAAATATAATGTTTGAAAACAATTGTAAGGAGAATCTATTTATCATTTGAGCTTGAGCCATAAGATATAAAAATTCATCTAATTTGTTGGAGGAATTAAAACTTTATCTTTTCTGATTTTAACTCTCGGCAAAAAGCACCCTTTTTTGAAAAAACAACTTTCAGTCAAGAATTCTTCAAAATGCGAACCAGTCAAATGCTTTCGTTTACATAGGCTTGCTAATTGACCCACATGCCAATAGGCCGGCAGTCGATTGAACTTGGGCTAGATAATTTTTATCAATTAGCCCGCTTTTCTAGCATCTTAGTTGTAATGCAAATGACTAATGAACTTTAAGTTCGAAAAACTTTGAGCAATGCATTTTTCACCAATATTTACTTCCACGCTCTCTTTCTGTTATCAAGAGAAAAAGATGAAAGTTATTGTTATTCAAAAAACAAAAGAATTAAGGTAATATATAAATAAATTATAAGTTGCATCAAAAATTGTATTCTTTTGTCTCTTCGAACATAAACAGGATGTTTTTGGTCAAATACATCTGCTCCACTCAAATTTTACAGCTTACTTGTCACTACTCAATCGTATAAACAGACAATTAAACCTTAGGTCAATTCAAAAAACATCATCATACCCACTTCTAGCATTGGGTTGTTTCCACTGAGATATCTTTTCATGAAGACAAAACATTGCTTTTGTTTTTTTTCCATAGGCCTAAAATCACTTTCATCAGGTTGTGACCAAATTTTGATTGAGCAATCCTTAGTAAGGCGTGCATTAAAATTATGAACGTTTTTTAGTTTTCTCAAAATCTTTCAATCACATTTCGTCATTTTGAAACGAAAAATAATGTTTGAAAATAATTTTTTTTAACCAAAACTAGATTATGATTCGAAATCAAGCCATTTGTTATGGAAGTCATCTGATTTGCTGAAATTAATTGAATTTTTTCTTCGCACGCTAAATGCACGCTATTTTTGAGCAAACAAATTTCTGTATTTATTTCTTCAAAAAGCGAGCTAGTCAAATGCATTCGTTCACATGGACATTCTAATCAACACACATGCTACACATTTTCATCATTTAGTAATTTTCTAGCGTAATGCAAATGGTGAATGAATTTTGAATTCTACAAACTTCGAGCAATGTTTTTTTCAAAGAAAAAGACGGACTAATGTTTGATTCGGTGATTGTAAGTCAAAGTCAAATTCAGATCAATTGAGCAATCTCCCCCCCCCCCTCCCCCACCCCGCCCCATTCTCGCGTGTGGGGGCGGGGGGGGAGAGATAGCTCAATAGGTACTTGAAACATGTTTATAATCACTTGAAAATAGTTTGAATGACATGAAATCATAAACCATATTTTCCAACGACTGTGGCAAGCCAAAATTTACAATATCAAGCTCGAAAGTTTCACTCAAATAGAAAAAAGAATCAAAAAATCAGGCATAAAAAGCGACTTTGTTCTTTCTTTTCTTAAAATGACAAAAAGCTTTTGCGTGCAATATTAAGGTGCTGCGGAGAACCGTTTTTGCTATTCAGATACAAGGCTAGAGCACCAACCCTGGTAAATCGCTTCCTCGATGAGGCTATGGTCGCCTATACAAAAATTTGCAAAAAAAAAATTTCATAAATTTCGAGTTTTTTTTTCAAAATTTTTCTCGATACTCATTAAAAAAAACTTCATTCGGTCAAAGTTTTTGATTGCGTGCTAAGTTTTTTGATTGCGGTCAAAGTTTTTGATTGCGTGCTATAAACAAAACATCCATCTACTGACGTCTTTTTGAAGAGTTTATTCGTTTTTGCTGGGGGGAGATAGCTCAATTGGTCATTACGGGGGGGGGGGGGAGGAGATTGCTAAATTGATCCTCAAATTCAACCACGTCTTTTAATAACAATGCAGTACTTATCAGTAGGGTAACTTTATTGTTCCGACTTTCGATACGAAAGTAACGGAATATTTGTGCTCGGGGTGGGTTTTTTAACATTCGAAAAGTTTTGTTGTCCTGAGCTCAAATTTGAAAAGATATTTCACCTGTGATCATTTTTCGTAAAGTTACGGGGGTTTAAAGATTGCCATTTTGGCCAATTTGAAACAATTAACGAGCGATATATTTCGCGCTATTAACGCGTAAGCGGAGAGTTAATCCGTCTTAGAAATCGTTCCAAATTTGTTGAAAGAAGCTTATTTGCCATAATTAATTTGTAACAAGGAGCGAAATCTATCCTTTTGTACTTTATATGGCGTGTGGGGGGATGATTTTCGTAAAAAATTTCAAATTTTCGAAGAAAAAATTTTCATTTTGTTTTACTTCATTGAGTTTTTTAATGTTATTACTGCTCCTTAAACCTTAAAAGGCAGTCGGAACATTCAAGGCTTCGCCCTGATACGAGCAGTCTTGTTGGTATTCGTCGTCAATTAGCTTCTCGATGTTGGAAAAAACCGTGCACAATCAATGTACATTGGATTCATAGTTATATACAAATTTCGTTGAATTAGATTCAAAAATGTATCCCCAATAATTTGTTTTCAAATGGTTTGACGTATTTAAAAAATAAAAACTCTGGTTTATGTGCCATTCGGGGCTAGAGATCAAATAATAAATTAAAATTAGTCTTTTTCCATTGCAAAAGTTTACTTGCAGACCAACTGCTATATTCATCAAAAAAAGAGAAAACTATGAGTGTAAAACTATGAATCAAAAACTGAAGAGCAGCCTGCCACAATCAAGAGTTCAGATGCAGCTTAAGAGTAATTTTTTCAAAGTTTTCGATGAGTTGTTTTCCATGTTAATTCCATAAATAAAACTCTTACCTTGAGTTCCAAAAGATCCCCAGCTACCCCAGTGGTCCATGACAGTAAAGATTTTTTAAAAATTGAAATCCAGTTGTTTTAGGAGGATTTTGTCTACAAGCGATTGCTAATCGCAGTTTAAAATTTTAGCGGGATATTCCGGAGCCCTTGTTTCGGCCTACTGTCTTTAAAATGGTAATTTCCGCCGCAATCATAAAATGAACCACACTTTGACCAGACAATTAAGGCTAGAATTCGAACATGAGGTAACAGAGATCAGATTATTGATTTTTTTTGGCTGCATATTGAAAACGCACAGTTGTCATCTAAAAACGCCAATTAGTATAAATAAGTAGATAGACAGTTTTACTAGGTTATATATTTTTAAATTAATGATTGTAGGTGATAATTTTTGCTAGTAAAGTCAATTTTATACATTTAATTTGAAAAACATGAAAACAACTTACGTCTTATATGTTGCGTCATTCAATATGCAGTTTAATGAAAAGAATGGTTTCGAAAAACCCTCATTAAAAAGATTTTCGAAATTTGTTTATTTTTAAATCTGCTTCTCTTTAGCACTACATCAAAAAAACTGAGACAAAAATAGTCCTTATTAACACGTTGCTTAGACCATTAAACATGCCATAATTAGTTTTTGATTGAATCTAGCTATATTAAATTATCGCTTACTACACATTGTAGCTGGAAAAAAAATTAAAAACACAGCTCGTATTATTTAGCTTCAAATTACAATTTTTTTAAGACCCTGTAGTGTTCAAAAAGTATCCACGGGCAGAGCAAATCTTTTATTTGATCCAAGTCCGTAACTTGGCATGAGAAAAACTACTGAAAATTAGTTTCATAGCAGAAATCAGTCTTAAAAAAATAAACGCCAATAGCATTTCTTTCATTTTCTTCAAAGTTTGGAACTACAAAAAATATCACATCAGCGAAGCTTGCTATTTGAGATTTTTTCATTATCCATTGAACCTCTTCGAAGTAAATTTTTTAATTAAATTTTTGGAAAAATCTTTTTTTTTAGATTTGCTTTGGATCACGAAGCTTCATATTCGAAGCTTTCGGCGTGTAACCCCTTTTTTATACATGAAACCAAGTGCGACAAACGAATTCAAACCATGCTGAATGGTAGACCATATAAATAATTTTAAGTCGGGATTCAATCGATATTTAAAATATTTTCCCCTGTGTTGAGAAAAACCGGTTGAGCTGAGAAAAAATTTGTTTCTTAACTCAGTGACAGTCACTACAAAGAAGAGAGCAAGCGGTGTAAAAAAAACTTCAAATTCTACTGAAATTGGCAACACTAGCTTTTGAAGCAGTAAATTATGTAGGTTTTATAGCGTTGAAACTTTTTATTCGTTTTTTATTAATTTTTTTCGTGATTTAAATTGTTAAGATGAATGCAGTGAAGAAAAGACAACAGTAGTGTTACAAGAAACAGAAATTTCTTTCCCCCCACATCATGAACAAAAAGTTAGAAGCTAATCTGACAAAACTAGAAAAAAGTTTAATTTTTTTAAAAAGAAGTTGTGCTTTTTCTTGAAGAACAACCGGATGTTCTTATACTTATAAAGAATCAGTTTCTGCCTACTAATAGGTTTATTAATGGTTTGAATTTTGAAAAGTTGATCACTTTTTTCAATGCAACTAGAAACGAAGCATCAATTAGAGCACAAAAATTTTGTCACTTTCAAAAATTCGTTTCATTTTGATTATAAACTATTCAAAATTCTTAATCAATTAAACTTGAACTTATCAAGACTGCTCGTATTACGGCATAATTCAATATTTTTGACTGACTTTTAACGTCAATGAAAATGTTTTCTTGAAAAAATTGACAAGTAAGAAGCGAAAAAAAAACTATTAAAGCTTCGCGTCCTTTTAGCTTGTTAAAAATATCGCAGCATACGGTAAAAAATTTTTTCTCATACTATTTTCTAGTAAATTGATAACGTAGCAATTTGCTTGTCTCAACTTATTTTGGAACGGATTAAATTATTGGTTACGATTTAATAGAACGAAACATTTTGCGCTTTTATTACTCCAACTTCAAGTATGTTTATCAAAATAGTCCCATCTTTGATAATTTTGAATCCGACAGTTGCAGATGAAAACTTCTTTTCAGCCTAGTATAACAAAATTGTTCCAAAGTTATAAAAGTTTTTGCCAAAATGGCCTCTTGAAAATTCAAAATTTCCTGGAGAAAAGGCACCTCGAGCCGCAACATTTCGCCCCTTTTTTCAAAAAAGGTGCAGAAAAATCTGGATAATGGAAACATTGAGAACAAAAAACAAACACAAATAAAAAAATCGGAACAAAAATAAGCTGTAACAATTTTTAATATGCAAAGTTTTACCCACTTTGGAAAAAAAATTGACAAAACAAAGTACCAATTCAAACGCATCTTCTAACAGTAGTTTTTATCAGCATATCAATAATACCAAAAATGATCCAGTTGTCATGAGTTTTCTTAAAAAGAATTATCTTAATTAGAAAGTCGAAAAACACAATCGCTATTGTTTTTCCGTTTTTTCTATTACAAGTGACCCGCACTGACAGAAATGGTTTCCGGTCGATTTAAATTGATTTTAAATTGATTTTAAATCGATCCAAATTGATTAACCATGTACATTTTACGAACTTAAATGGATTTTAAATCGATTCAAATCGATCTTTTTGAAAATTTTAAATCGATTTAAGTGTCTAAAAAAATCAATTTAAATCGATTTCGATGGATTTTCCGACTCACTGAAATCCATCCGAATCTCACTTAAATCCATCAGAATCTCACTTAAATCCATTTTAAATCAATATAAGTCGATTTTTTTGAAAATTTTAAATCAATTTAAGTGTCTAAAAAATCGATTTGAATCGATTTCGATGGATTTTATGACACACTAAAATCGATTTTTTTGCTAACATGGCGAAAAAACATACCCTTTAAAAAATTTCTTGAAATTTTTTATTTTCGATTTCCTAAATATAAACACTCGTGCCAGATGTTATAGAGTTGAATAAAATGATCCACACAAGTCAGGTTTTAAGCTCAAAAATTCGCAATAAAATCATATAAAACCCTTGTAAATCAGTTTATGGGCAAAACTTTGTAACAAACCAGAAAAAGGTCAGGTAAAATTAAATTGCGATCTCAATAATATGCAAAAAAAATCACGAAAATAAATCAGATTTTAAGCAACAACTTATGAAACGAATCAAGAAAAGGGTCAATATAGATCAGTTTTTGAACTCAAAATATGCAAGAAACTAATAGAACTTTATCGATATTTTGGTCATTTTATTTGGTATTTTTTGTGCTACAATACGCTATGGATGTAAAATGAAAACTGATAGGCAAGAAAAAAATGCAATAAAATTTTGAAACTGATAAAACTCGAATAAAAAAAATCAATTTATATCGATTTAAATCCGTTTTAATCCCTTTAAAAATAAAAACAATTTCAGACTGGAAAAAATGCATTTAATTGATTTAAAATCGATTTGGATCAATTTATTTAGCTGGGATTTAAGATCAAATTTGAATCGATTTTAAATTGATCCAAATCAATCTTCATCTTTTTAATTTAATCTTCATACTTTTTTTATACTAAAATCGATTTAAATTTAATCAACGTACTTTTTTCATACTAAAATTGATCCTAATCCATTTTTGTCAGTGCGGGGAGGTTAACAACCAGAATTTTGATAACTAAGTTTAACTTGTTTTAACTTGTCATAGATAGAACAAACACTTTCACAATAAAACCCAATCTATTTTTGTGCAAGATATCTACAATTCGCATAGTAGATATCTTGCACAAAAATACTTATCCAATTCTATATACAAACAGTCATTGTGTTAGTTAATCAACTAATTACGTGAGTCTTAGTTTTGGGTTTAATCTTTTTTTGGCGAAATTATGTTCTTATTGCGCAAGCATCCTTGCATGGCAATCCCACGATTTCCGGATCGATGCCCATACGCAGTCAATTTTTCTAAAATCGGTCTGAATAAAAAACACCCTCGGGCACATACATTCCTCACTTTCTTCCAAAGTCGGAACAGTTATTTTTTAAAAGTCGAATTTTGGAAATACCTACCGGCTACTCATTAAAAGAAAGTTGGAAATTTTGCGTGCACCAATTATCAACACCAACAACTTGGCGTAACTTATCACAAATGAAACTTTTCGACTTTAAAGGCTTAACTTCTATAGTTAAATTATGAAAACAAAGTATAATGTTATGAGAACCAATTTAAGATTTTGCTTAATTGGAGACTTTTGCAAGTTTCTTGGAGGATTTTGAATACTCAGTTTTGATTGGCTGAAATTAATCTTCAAACACTCTCTTCATCATAAGGCACGCCATCTGGAGTCCCAAGAAGCTCCCCTCGGTAGCGTCAAATTTTTTAAATTCAATGCTTCGGTGACAATATCGAATAAGTTAGCACAATTGCGGCAGATCAAATACGTTTTTTAGAAAACATCTTGAAAACGACCGAGCAGCTACTATTGATTTACTTAAATGCTGTTTTGGTTAGAATTAGTGTGATATCGGACCCCTTTGTCACACTTGGTTTTCTCTGTAAAAACCAAAAAACTTTATGAACTTCATTAGTAATAGCCAAAGAACACACTACAACAATAAGAAAAAATTATCCATTTCTTCGTAACTACGATTATTTACAACACTCATAATAATTTCCGTCCAATTTTTGTCTTTCTTAATAGTAATGAAAACAAAACTATGTTTAAAAATGATTGATTCTCGTACTTATATTGTACATCTGTTTAAATGACCATTGTTATTTAACATAGATAATTTGTGATTTAACATAGATAAATCAAATCAGCTGACTTTGAATGTAACTTCTAGGTATCTTTAACAAAACTCAGATAATATGCTTCTAAGCCCAGTGGCAGATCTAGGATTTTATCACAGGTGGTTGCGGATTTTCAAAAACTTTCCGAGCGCTACCACACATGTTGTTACCAAGAAATTTTGCGCCACAGGCATTAAAAAAACAAAACAGGTCAAAAATGCCGTTTTGGGCTACTTTTGAAAATTTTGACATAAAAATGCATTTTTTTAGCGCACGCTACTCTTCAAATTTACATTACGAGGCCAAACTGTGCATTCTGTGCATTCTATGCGGATTCCACAACAGGCCAAAATCAGATTTGTGGCGCAATCAACATCATTGCTACTTTTCTTTGATCTTCTTTGATGTTATGGATTCCACAAACAAATACTTAAAACACTGTTCCGCTCAAAATCGCTCCAAAAATAGACGAGTTTGCGGAATCCGCAACCGTATTTGCGGAATTCAAAACAGTTTGTGGAGTCCACAAACAAACAATAAGACATGTGTATAGTTAAATTGAGCTGTTGCGGAATCCTCAACTGTGAGTGGAATCCGCAAAGTGTACGTGGAATCCGCAAATTGTAAGTGGAAACCGCATTTTGTTTGCGGATTCCGTTTACATATATGCATATATGTAGTAGCGTTTAGAATTAAATCTTTTAATTAAATGATTTTATTTCATTTGAATAAGAATTTACTAGATCAGTGTTTGGGATTAATGGAACTTCAATTACTGACCAGCATTTGGAATCGATGAAATCGCAAATACTGAACCAATTCGACGATTTGCTATGCCTTGGGTTTCTAATCACTCTCAACCTAATGACTCCAAATAAAGAATTTATTCCACATTTGTTCCAATTCATTCCAGTTTTTGGGATTCCATCAATCCCAAATACTGAGCAGTATTTGGGATCGATGGAATCCCAAAAGTTGACCTATCATGGCGATATGCTGTGTGTTGTGTTTCCATACACTCCCAACCCAACGACTACAATTTTTGTATTTTTTCGGGGTTATGCTTCTAAATTCAGTATTTGGGATTGACGCAATCCCAAATACTGACCTAATTTGGCGATATGCTGTGTGTTGTGTTTCCATACACTCTTAACTCAATGACTCAAAATATTGAAATCATTCGGTGTTGTGTTTCCAAAATACTAAAAGATGATATCCAACGATTTAGGTAACCAATGTATTAAGATTTGTTTGTGGATTCCTGGAACTATGACGTAGGTTGACTTTTTGCGTCCCATTTCAGGTATCTTTGTTCTTCATTTTTGCCCGTTCGAAACATTCATTTATTTTTGAATCTATATATTTTTCTGTGGTTTAGATAACTGTGGTCTTGAATTCCTGTGGTACTTGCATATCAACCAGCTTTCTTTGTTCCTCAAATACTGCCCTCATGATTTGAACTCTTTATATAATCTCATATCAAACACTGCCCTCATATTTTGAAATCACTCTCAACCATATCACTAATCCCAGATAATGATTTTATTCCAAACCCTCTCAAACCCCTCAAATCCAAATAATTTTTTGATAAGTGATGAGATGTTGTCTTTCCACAACTATGACCCCAAAAGTTGCTTCCTGGTGGAAAAATAATCCTAAATACTAAAAGATTCACAATTTAGTTCACCAATGTATTAAGACTTGTTCGTGGATTCCGCTAACAAGGATTATGTCCTTGCTTTTAAATTCCGCATTGCTACAGATCAGAATTCCCGCTCTAGCTTTTACTTCAGTATGCAAGTTCAGTAATGAACAAAGTTCGGAATCTACTTACAGTTTGCGAAATCCGCTGACATTTGGGACTCCGCTTATACTTTGCGAATCTACTTACAGTTGCAGAACCCAAACCAACTAGCTATATTCGCTTGTTGCGGAACCCTCGACACAACAAATATGCCGACAAAATTTTACGTTACACTCATATGTACGCGGAATCCACGAAAGTTTTGTAAGTGGAATCCACTTACAATTTGGGACATGTTTGAAAATTAGTTTTTGGAATCCAGGAACATACAGACAAACATTAAGACAAGCGGATTTTGGAAGGGGAGGGAGGCGGGGGGGGGGGGGGGCTTTCGCCTCCCCCCTCAGGGATTCGACCCCCTGCCGACCCAAAGGGTCCCCCCTTTGATACTTTTTCAGAAATCCATTTTTGGTCGACCGACCTAAAATTTTTCTGAAGGCGCCTTTATATACTAACTTTGAGGGGGAGCGCGCGCCAAAAAAAAAACGCGATTTTTTGTCATAATTTTTCAAAAAGTGCACAAAAACGGCTTTTTTGACTGTTTTTTCAAAAGTTTGCCTGCGGTGCAGAAAATTTAGCCAAAATAGGGGCAAAACAGTGCTTTGGGAGAGCTCAAAAAATCAATTTGGTCGACCTAAAAAAAAAAATCCGCCCCCCCCCCCTCGAGAAAATCCTAGATCCGCCCCTGCAGACACAAAATTGTACGCCTATCCAGTGCACAGTTTGGCCTCGTAATGTAGTATATATTGGCGTCATGGCGCCTTTGAAAAATTTTAGGGTTGGCTGGCTTAAAATGGATGTCATAAGAAAATGCCAAAGTGGGGACACTTTGGTTGGCGAGGGGGTTGAGTCCCTAAAAGGAGGGCATCTGCCGATCTCCCCCGAAATCCGCCCTGTCTAAGCCAATGAACTCAAATACTCTGATGGACTTACCTCCAAATCCTCAACTAATTCTTGGAAAAAAAAGTCGATGACTTAGGAATGAGTCGACTATTTAGGTATCTGGAATTACGTTAAGCAATGCCGATTTTCGCTAGGAATTGAAAATAAAAAAAATCACCAAATCCAAAAATAATTCGTGACTGGACAAGAAAGCAAACAGACTTAGAAATGACTGAAGTTACGCCAAGTTGGATTTCAGCCAACATGCTACGTTTCATCAAACAAAAACGCTATCAGTTACCATTCAAACTGTAGGATCAGAAAACCAAAATTGGAATCTCAGAGAAAAAAAATTAATTAACGTCAATTATTCACATTCATTTTTGAAAAAATTTTAGTACAAAAAAGAGAATGAAAAAGTGTTTTTTTTTCCATATTATCAAGGTAAAAAAAATTACGAGACAACTTCAGTATTAAACACACTCAATATGAGAAACAGAATATTTCAGAGTAAATTTCGATCAAATTAGCGGCAAATAAACTGGTTGGAAAGCGCAAAGGGTCGTTGCATTGCCAACGGGCATTCGATGCCACGCTATTTAATCATTCTCAATACTAATTTAAACACTTTTTCTGTAGTTCTTTTTCATATTTTTTGTTACAATTTGAGAACCTTGCGTTTTTTGTTGTTATCAACTATTGTCAGGATCGTTCTTGTGATTAATAAGTTCTTGAGTAATTAAGAAAACCAATTCGTATGAAGTAGAAAGTTTGTCTTCTGAGACTATGTTTTGACTACAAATCATTCACTCATTTTTTCAGGAATTCAAAAGCTTTCAATTTAACTTCTCTGAGAATAGATTTAAAAACATCTATAAATACTTTATAATTGTCAGCGTTATTCAAAATGCTTTTTTCATTAGTTTCAAAATATTCAAGAAATGTATATAGGATTTTAATGTTTCAAAATATTGGGAAACTGAGTATATGACAAAATCAGTACCCGGGAAGATCAGACATCATTAAATTTTATCTTAAAAACTAAGATATTAAGACAAGAAACATTGAAATAAGTGTGCCAAATGAGACACAACTAGCCGATGAAGCAAAAAACTTCCGAAACCCATAAATCATTTGATATATGAGGTCTACGCCATTACAAATCGGGGTGGGACTTCCAACATTTAAACGGCCATCAATGTGCAGTTCAAGTAATTACAGGGCGTTTCTGTACCTATGATATGCATTGCAAAAACTTTTATTTCGACTTAAATGAAATAAATCAACTGTATACTGAGATTCCTACTTTTTCGTTCCGCTTTCAAAGAAAGTGACAAAATATTTGTGTTTTTTTTCTACAAATTTCGACTTTTTAACTAGCCAGTTTCGACGGAAGTGTATATATCAGTTATAAAAGTTTTATATCTGTCGAAAGGTATTGTTGTCTTGAGCTCAAGATATTTCACTTTTGATCTTTTTTCGGAAAGTTGTGGGGGTTTAAAGCTAGCCAATTTCGCCAAATGGAGATGGTTAAAGCGTGAGATATTTCGCGCTGTTTACGCAAGCTGAAATTTAGTTCGTCGTTGAAATCGTTCCAAATTGGTTGAAGCAGGCTATTTGTCATAATTGATACGTTACTAGAAGCAAAAACTGTCCCTTTGTATGGCGTGTGGGGCTGATAAAAAAATTTTAATATTTAAAAATTAAATATTCATCATCAATTTTATTAGGCGAACACTGCTCTTTGGGCTTCAAAAGGCAGCCGGAACAGCCAGGGTTTCTCTCTAATACGAGCAGTCTAGTTAATTTTAGACACAATTACCTGTACTTTAAAGTTCCGTTAAATATCGAGAGGAAACAACTAACAACAGTAGATTAAGCGTGATTAAGAATTAGATTAAGCATTATATCATTCGTGCATTATCTAAGCGCACTCGTGCCTAATCCAAGAGCAAGCCACAATTTTCCAATAAATTTTGCAAATTCTCGTGTGCTACAGGTTTTAAAGAACATTGGCAGCATTAAAAAGTAAATCAAAAACTTCTAATGGTAAAACATCTACAGAATGACATTCGGAGAAAACAATTTTGATTAATTTAGCTGCGCAAAAAGTTTCCGATAAAAACTAAACAATTGAACCATTTTTTTTGGTTCTTCGTTTTGACTAATATGCTAGTGAGGGTCAACTATCATTTCAGTCGCGAGCATCCAAAACTAACTTGCATGCAAGATATCAGTGTTACCGTCTTTACTCTTAAAATTAAAATTTGATCAGTTGCAGATGTTGATCGAAAATTCTTGTCTGAAATTTCAAGTGATAGCTAAAATTTGAAGAAAACAAGGTCAAGAAAACGTACTTTTTCAGTGTTGTTTTGATTTTTTTTCAAATTTTTTTTATAAATTCTAAAAAATTAAAAAAAAAACAGAAAGATGAATTTATTAGATTATATTCAACCTTAAAAACTGTTTCATTGATTTTTTTTTATTGAATGTTACCCATGAAAATTATATGATTTAAGGTGATTTAAGCAAAAATTTAATTAAAATAATTTTTGTTGAGAATTGTTGCCGCAAAATAGCAGTGGGAGCGTACTGATAAAAGAACTCAATATTTTTTTTAGAAAAGTAAAAATGTTTTACTGTTAAATTGAGATTTGACAAACACATCGAAACATTCCAAATCAGCAGATTTACAGAGCACCAAGTTTAGTACGTCATCTCAAAATTATTTTCCTCTGATGATTTTGAAAAAAAGTGATGATTTTGGAAACTTCTGATAGATTTTTGAAACCAAAACGTTACCGCCAGTGGGTTACAAAAAATTTTCTCAACTTCTCAATCTTCGGAACACTTTGAAATGGATAATTTTTTTGGGTAAATTTTTAATAATCCTTTAATCTGATGAGCTGAGTTTTCTTGAGAAAAGACATTTTTTGAAGCAGCTCTAGCTGAAAAATTCAATCTAAGAATAACTGAAGATATTTTTCATTTTTTTTCTAATTTGCAAAAAATGTGAAAAAATAAAATTGCGATTTTAGGACAGTGTGATTTTTAGTCATTGAAAATTAAATAGCATTTTGTTATTAATTTTTGAAAAAACACTTCCGAACATAAAAATGTTGACTAAGATAAGCTTTCAATTCCACAAAGAGAAAAACTTCTGATAGCAATTATGCAGATCAAATCAGGACTATAACCATTTTATTATGCTTCAATTTTTTTTTCGGCTTTATTCGGTATTTCAAAATTTATGCACCAAGCAGATGCATCCGCACCAAGTTTAAATCAAGAAACCTTAACCGTGACCCGCGCGAAAAAAAATTGCGAAAAGCGCGACCGTTGACTTTTTCTTTCCGTTGACGTAATATTTAGGCAGTTCGATGTTTGCTTGCCGTTTTAGTTTTGTTTTCATGTACGGCTAAGCATTAATAGCCGTATACGGCTAAGCGAATTAACAAAATTTGCTCGTCACAAAATGTTGAAAATTATTGTAGTATTTTTACTGGTTTTTGACGGATAAATTTTATATATTGTAGTATCAAATCCTCAAAAAGCAGAATTTTTCACCACCAAATTTCGCTTCTTCTATTAAGGTTTGAATTCGTGTTTGACTATATCGTAACTAATTTTCAGACTATAACTTGACTTATTTTCAGGCTATTGCCGCTAACTTCTAGCCTTTTAGGCCAAGTTAATACGTTTTCAGACAGGGGCGGATTTAGGATTTTCTCGAAGTAGGACGGATTTTCAAAAATTATTGTCACAAACCTCACTGGATAATAATTATGGAGCCGTCATCGCAGCAAAAGAATCCATTGAAACCGAACAATGGCCAAATCGATGCCAAAACTCAAACATACCATACGTATCCTTGTCACTTGGCGCTTCACTTAGAGAATTCAACTTTTTATCTCGCTACTCGTTCGATTACGAAAGAATGGTGAAAATGCACGTAGTATCGCTCCGACTTACGAAATCGACCCTCTACAAAACACCAATCCGCACTTCAATACGATTTTTTTGGATTCACAGCTAAATTGATTTTCTGTGCTCTCCCAGTCACTATAATGATCTTTTGGAAAAACGGGCCAAAACGGCGTTTTAGACACTGTTCGGAAAGTTTTGACCAAAAACACGCGTTTTTTTGGCACTCGCTTCCCTTCCAAATAAGTATATATTGGCGCCGAAAGCGCCTTTAGAAAAACTGTTGTATAGTCAGCCAAAGGTGAATTTCCCCAAAAAGTCCAAATGAGCGCTACAAAAGAGAACTTCATTTTATCAGAGAACTTACGAACTTAATAGCAACCTAAATTTCTCTGCCCTCTTACCTCGGTGGATTGGATGAGGGTAGTAGTTCATTGAGTTGGGATTGACCATTGGAGTAGCAGTAGCAAGATTCACTGGACTGAACTGATTGTGAGCTGTTTTACACTGTGAAGTTGGTGTAAGAGGCGCGAAATATCTTCTGTTCACGTTGCCGACCGAGAAGTTGTTCAGGTGTTCTTTGTGACTATTAAGGTCATCCGGAGTCGCAGTTGTCAACCTGCATGTTGTATCGAGACTGTCCTGTGACCACTTCATCTTCCAGAAAATTTACTAAAAATCCAATCCAAAAAATAGTGTTTTATCTGATTAAAATGATAAAAAGAATTGATAGATTGAAAATGAAAACGTGAAGAACGTAGACAATTACCTAATGGTATCATTGTGTACGGCGTCTTGGAAAACATGATATTTTGTGGTTGAATGGAGCGATAATTAAAATGATTGAAGGTCCGTTGAACTTGGATAACAAGTAAACAGGTGCCTGTTACGACTCATTAACTCCCACAACAAAATGTTCATTTAACACGGGAACGTCTTCAGATAATATCATGCGTTTTTTTTGCGCTGACTTTTGTTTTCAAAATGTCTATACTGAAGCCGCTTAAAAATTTCAAGGTGCTGGTAACGATATACACTGTTAAATTTATGACTTAACAGCCGGGAGAACTTAAGATAAAAAATACGAAAATCAAACAGCAAAAACTGGTTTTATTTGAGATCAAAACTAGGAAAAGTGGAGAATTAAATTAAATAAATACTCGATTCTTAACAGCCGAAGAAATGAGTTAGGACCGAAGTGTAACTCATAGAGTAATTTCGGATAGGGTACACCGTCTGCTCGTCACGCTATCTTATTTTCGGCCGGATAGATTCGTGCAACTTCTTAGTCTAATACCGATCCTAATCTTACTCTTATACTATCTAGTCTCAGGTTGTTTAACTAGTCTCTGCTAGGCTCAATAGATCTAGGGTATACTGGTTTATTGCGGCTGCTGAAGTGCTCGGGAGAGTCCAACTAATTTCTAAGTTAAATTCAAATCTCTCTGGTGCTGAAATTACAAGTAACTTCAGCACTTACAAATAAGTGGGTTGTTAGTTAGATGGATCATGATTGGTTAATATTAAATACTTTACATTGGTAAAACAATTAATTTATCCAATCATAAAATATAGTTTAGATCAGGTTCCACCCATCCGCGTTTTACAGAGTTTTTTAGAACAGTTCTCCTGTAATTCAAGGGTGGATGATGGACGTTGGTATTTGGCGAACATCATAATTTTCTTTCGCTTCTTCTTGTGACAACGACTGAGTCTCTGCAACAAGGTCAATTCTGATTCCAGAATGGTTGGCTATGTCAGGTTTTTCTGTTCTGCGTGGAGAACTTCTTTTGTGTATGATCTAGTTTGGGAATGGCGTGGAGATTGTGCGTGGAGGGGATGCCTGGTTACTCGGATCTGTACGTATACTTGAACATCGAGGTGGTCATTGGTCTAGTTCAATGAAGTCCTTTTCTGCGAAGTCAAGTCGTACTCTAAATCCTTTGAGTTGTGATTGTGAGCGGCATATCGATTGTAGTTGGTCATTCTCTCTCGAGTGTAGTGAGGTCGTCTTGTCTTTTGATGTTCGTCCTTGGTGTTGTATTCTGATCTATATATTGCATCATGTGATTTTACATTTTATAAAACTTTTATTAGTTTAATATTTTTTAATAATGATTTTAGTTAGTTGTTTTCACAAAAGCTTTTTGTTTTAGTTCGGTTATTTTGAAGAGTTACTCACCCTTGAGTAGCTCTTATTAAAAATAAAGGTGTGGTCACAAAGCGTGGATGTAGCGCGGTGGGTTAGGCCGGCTATAGAGCATGCTCAGGACGTCCTTTCCTGGTGGGTTAGGCCAGGTGTGGGAGTATAATTTCATGCGGTGTTTGTGAGGGGTCCTGTTATGTGACAACGTTTTATGTTGGGTTTGTTGTGGTTTTACTTATGTCTTGTTGGTTATGTACTTTTTCTAAAAAGCAAATTGTTTGTGGTATGGGTTTGTCTTTCGACTTTTTTGTGTTTTATTATTTCTTTCTTAGACTTTATAATAGTCTTCAAAAGAATAATTTATCCAGTTTTAAACTGGGTTAATCCGGTTTGGGTACCGTTGGTTTCCTTTTCTTAGTCATGCTGTTATTCTATGATTTGTGGTATTTAGTAAGCTGCGTTGGTTAGTTTTGTTTAGTATATGATTCCTTTTCAACCGGGTTAAAGGAAAGTTTGAAACATGTTATTATATGTTAGAGTTGTTGAGTGTGAAAACTTGAAACTGAAATTCATTATTTTAAACAATTCTTCGTGGGCGAGCTGTGCGAGTGTGGATAGAATTTCTGTGCGAATGAATGAAAATATCAAAAGGTTAGTACTGCAATTGCATTTTATTAATTTACTGCATAGAATTTGGAAATTTACTGCTAGTTATGGGGGAATTTTAAGATACAAATTTTCATCATAATTAGATTTACTGCTTTGGGGGAAAATTTTATAAATTAATTTACTGCATTGGTATTATATTTATTTGATTGTTGGTGCACAAGTTTAATAGGGTTTTTAACAGTTTTGAAGAAGTTTGCTATTTTTTATTTTTCTTTTGTGAATTTTTCAGATGATCTAGGATGAAGGCTAAAAATCTAAAGAAAACATGAATAATGAATGGTGAGTTTTTTAATATTTTAATTAGTTAGTAATATTCATTGAATTCATACTTACCTGTTAGTCGTCGGGGAAAAAACCGTGGGGGAAGATATCGTGAATTAGTTCTGAAGTTGTTAGTAGTTTAGCTAGAATGCGGATGATATTTTTAGTTTGAAGCAGTGGCCAAAGCAATTGAAGTGCCTTAATAGTGGTTAGTTCTTCAGTGCCTACTGCAAACTCATAAGGTGTGTTTTGGATTAAGTTATATAATTTGTGGTTAAATTTAGTGTTGTGGATGAATTCTAAAATTGGGATCTCTATAGGCTGTACAAACTCGTGCGGGATAAGGAAGGGTCGGGATTCTTCGGCGTTGAAGGTCTTGGTGATGGGGCAGAAAATGTACATTTGGGTTATGGGGTCATAATTACGAAGAATACCATGGAGGTTAGTGTCTTTAATACAATATGTGAAATTTAGGAAAAATGGTGAAGTGTATTTGGAATTAATGAATTGAAAACGATGGTGTGGTTGTCTAGAGGGTGTGTGTAGGTCAAAGTGATTTTGGATGAAACGATAGTAACTGTATGTATGTGTTTGTTTAGTGCGCAACATAATATCGTGTGAGCAGTGTAAATCTCTTTCGTGTGGTGCAAGGAAATGAAAGGTTAGTGAAAAGATTTGGAAGCGTTCTTTAAAACTTTCGTATGCTTGTGTGTTTGTTAGTGCTTCTGAAATAATGTGATCAAACTTTCGGTCGAAAATGTTTAGTGTAAATACATATGGTGTCTTGATGAAAAATTTCTCGGTGATTTGTGGATTAGCGAAGCGATCGTCGTCTAAGAATTGATCTTGGTTAGCTCTGATGATGTTGTGATCGTAGTATTCTAGTGTATATTCATTAGCTCTAGGTGCAGTGTGTATTTTTAGTGATTTTTTATATCCTACGTAAGTAAACTGTCTAGCGGTGAGTGGTGTAGTTAGTCGATATAGCATATCTTTGTTTCGGTCTGTATCGATGGATGTGTTGGTTAAAGGTAAGCAAAGAGGGTTAGTGAAATGATAGTATGAGGTCCAAGAGAGAGTGGGCATTAAAACGTATTCGTCTACAAAGTTGCGTGTTTCGTTAGCGTCATGAGGGGTGTTTAAGGTGTATTGTGGAAATGAGGGTAAAGTGATAGCTAAAAATTCTTTGGTGTTAGTATGTTTGGGGTGGTTGATGTATTCACGGGCTGTTCCTGGTTTTGCTGGGAAAGGATGGTTGGGGAACTTTCTTTTAAAAGTGCGGTAAGCTCTATTAGTGTTGAGTGAGGATTCAGTTGATGTGGATGATTGTGCTAATGATTCAGTATCATTTGAAGAGGGTGTAGGGGGGTTGGATGAATTTGTAGTGGAGGAGATTTGGTTTATGGTCGGGGTGTTAAGGTGGTAGGGTTGTTGTTGGAGGGTAATAAAATTGTCTAGTTCTGGGGAGATTCGGGGGGTGTCTGGAGATGATTGGTCAGAATGATATGAGGAATAGGTTGGGGTAACTTGGGAAGCATAAGAGGGTGTGGGAGTGATTGGGTCAGGGTTATTTGACAAAATGGGTTGAAAAGGAGGTTGAGAAAAATGAGAAGGGTTATGAAAATTATTGGATGGAGATGGTTCTGAGTCGGCAAATTCATCGGGGGTTTCAATATTCGGATTATTTAGCTGTGAAATGGAGTATAAAACTGAAATTTGTGAGTTAGTGTCGGAATTCATGCCTGATGTTACATTGCTAGGTGGAAAATCGGGTGGCGGAAAAGCAAAAAGTGGTATTATTGGGATTGAAGAAGGAAGGTTGGTTGGATGGGAATTTGATCGATGGAGTGATCCAAGTTGGCGGCTCATCGTGGGCTAAAAAAATTATTATTTTGAGATTGAAAAGCGGTGGTATGGGGTTGTTCAATAATTTGTTCATAAGTATTATCATCTTGTGATTGATGTGTTATTATATGTTGGACGGGACTTTGCGATGTGGTGAGTCTAAAATTTGGATTGTGTGTGATGGCTAAATTTCGAAAATTTCGTGGGACTAGGGATAGTGGATGGTTATTTGGTAGGGGTGGTAATTGTGGTGCCGTTGGCTGTGTGTCGACATTGTTATGTTCTTCGTCGTATGTATTTTGTCGTGTTGTTATTTTTGTGTTATATTCTTTTATTTGTGCGTCTAAAAGAATTTTGTTTATAGATGTCGAAAAAATTCCAAAAAATCCTGCAAAGAGTATGCGTGCTACGCTTGCTTGTCTGTTTACTTGTGTGTGTATAGCACATGTATTGTAGATTCCTTTTAAGAGTGAGAAAAGAAATCCAATAAAGTTAAACATTGCGTATAAAATAGTCAATTTTTCTAAGATGTAGTAGGGCCATCCTAGAAAATCAAGGATTTCATTCTTGAGTGTAACAAAGCTAAAAATGTTAATTGGTGATATATCTTGGGGACGGTATTTTTCGCCGTTTAGATATATATAATCTTTAATGTCTTTAAAATATCCGCTATAGTCTTGCGTGTAGATATCGGCAAATCCTGCGGTTTCTGCAAGTTTGCGTAAATTTTGGTCTATTGATTGTCTTTGTATTGTGTCCATTTGTGTTAATAATTCCTGGAATTGTTGTGTTCTAATGTGATGTTGAATATCTGATTTTGAATAGATTCCTATTGATTGTAAGTCTATATTTGGGTTTCGAGCAATAGCGCGAATGCTTTCTGGTGAAAATTTTTTGAGTGATTGCATTAATGTGGGATATGGAGTGAGAAGGTAATATTTATTTTCATCAGGGTTTAGTTGTACTACATTGTGGCTATTTTCTGATCCACATGGGACTGCGGTATCCCAGAAATAGGTTCTTCGTGAAAGTGTATCCACGAAATGTACTTTATTCTTATAAAAGATAGGGATTCTTTTATAACATCGTTTATCTTCAAAAACGTATAGTGGTGATACTTTTTTAGTACAAGTATAAAACCATAAGATGTTTCCTTCGTAGTCTAAAAAATTTGATCTATTTCCAGATAATAAGTATCCTGCGTAGGGTATTTTTAATACTGCTAGTGCAAGTGATTGTAATATTTGTGTTCGTTCTAATTCGCATAGTTGGTGTAGTGTTTCTAATTCGGAGAGTGACATTTCTTGAAAAATGCGGCTAATTGTATAGTCTAGTTTCATATCCAAATGAATATCATAGTGGATATTACCGAAATATGTAGTATTCATTAGTGATAATTCTTGTAAGCGTGTGCTTCTGGTGTCATAAGGTTTTAGATGTCCACCAGGTTGTCCGTTGCTTTTTTCAAAATTAACTGGTATATAGGATGTTCCTTCGTTTAGAGGATGACCTGTGGCATATGGGTCGATTTTTACCTTTCCAGTGGTCATGTCGAATCCTTTTTCGTATTCAACTAATATTTCAGAGTATTGTGTTCTGTGAAGTGGATTCCTGTATTTACATGCAAGTTCTGTTTCTTGATATATTTGAAAACGTGTCAATTTATTTTCTATATTATCTATGTTTCTAAAATCGGAACTTAGTTTGCGTGATGGATGGACTTGTTCATATGGAATTGATTGTATAAAATATTTTTCGTGAAATTTTATCATACGAGCGTGTATTTTTGCTACTTGAAATGTTGTACATGTATCTTCGGGGAACCAAACAATTGTTGCTTGTGTTCTCGTTGTAGGGTCGCAATATCCTTGATCATTTTTACAAGGTAGTCGGATTCCTTGATAGATCATTGTATTATCAGATAAATCTCGTGTGAGTTGTATTTTTTCGAGTTGTATTTTCCAATCGAAAAACATTATTTCTTGGTATCCTTTATTTTTCGTGTCTGCTTTGCAGTTTGATGGGTTATTTATACCAATGTGTGGTATCCAATGTTTATCATGTAGGTCATAGGTTAATCGTCCGTGTGCGCCTTTATACGGGTATTTTTCGTCTAGTTTTATATGTCCTTGGTGTCTTTCAAGTTGTGATTGGTGTACAGAGTCTGAAAAAACTTGAAAATTAACTAATTTTCTTTGGGAGTTTTTATTTTGTGTGATGTTTAGTCTAAGTAATTCATTTTTACAATCGTCGGGATTGAGATGTAAAAGACGTTCTATATTACTTTGATAGAATGATTCATGGTCAAGTCGGTTTTTGTTTCCGTTCGAGACTTGTGAACAATGTACTTTCTTTTCGGAAAATGTTGCTGTGAATTTATAATCTGTAACTGTTGTTGCTCGGGCTTTTGAATAGAGTGTTGCTATTATATCTGTGGTTTCTATAGCTTGTGGTTCTGTTTCACATTGTGATACTTGATTTATTGCATATTTGTGTAGTGTTTTTTGTTCATTTTCTTCGCAATCGTAATGTGTTACTAATAAATCTTGTGGTCCTGTACGAGGGGAAGGGTTTATGTTTTGATTTGAGGTTACTAGAAAAAGGAGTTGGAGAAAAATTAATAATTTTAGAATATACATGTGTATGATAATCCTGAGTATGGGTTATAAAATGTAATGTAACCAATTGTGTTTTTGGTGTATCTGTCGTATTTATATATTACTTCAGTAGTTATAAACGGTGGTGGTAGTGATTGAGCTGTGATGTTAGGTGGATTTAATGGGTAGGGATGTTGGGTAATGTTATTTAACTTAACTGTGATTTCAAACTTTAATTGTAAACTGTTTTGTTGGAGTATTTGAATATTGTGATCACGGATATCGTTATGAATATCTTGGCGATATTGTAATCTATTAAGTGCCCAGTTATGAAGGCGGTTACTTTCTTGATGTTGTCCAAATAATGGTGGAGGTGCTGTGAATGTATTCCAATCTAATCTTAAAGGAATATTTATTGATGATTGTTCTCGATATCTGGCGTCGAGATTATTTGGAAAGTTTAAGTTAAAGGGTAGTGGTGAAAATTGGCTTATTGATGGTGTTGATGGTAGTGATAATGTTTCTGGTAGTGATGAGGATGTTGTTGTATCCGTAGAAATATCTATGGGGTCATTGACTAAATTTGGTTCACCTTGTGTAAATGAATGTGTAGTCCAATATGGAAATCGTGATGTTTGGTTTGGGGGGTTAAAAGGATTTTCACGTATTTGTTCAGATGTTGGTGTTGAACCTAAGTAGTCTGAGGGGAGACTTGAAGTGCTTCGTTGTGAAAAAAGTGTAGGAGTTTCTGGTGTGATACCAGTGGTGTTTTCTGGAGTGGTTTGTGATGGGGATTGAGGTATATCAAAATGAACTCGGGGAGTTTGAAAATTTCTGTTTCGTCGAGGATGTATAATTTGTCTATCTATTTCTGTTGTGTTTTGGTTTTGACTAAGGTTTCGTATTCTACTTAGTTCTTGTGGTAGTGTTGGGTAAAGATTGTATGTTGGTTCACTTAGGGATGCTTGTCGTTGAACTGGTTCTAGTGGTTCAGATAAACGAGCGTGCCGTTCTTCAAAAGTGTATGGATTGTCTTGAAAAGAAATTCGTGTAGATGTTGGAGGATTTTGAGTAGTTGAAGGTGGTGTTTGGTTATCTTGGGATGATGTCGGTGAAGACTGATTCTGTGACTGTTGGGTAGCAATTTTTGATGGATTTTTGAATTGTTACTTTTAGTGGGAAGGTTTATGTTTATTATAATATTCTTCCAAAAAAATAATTAGAAAAATTGTTGCTAGGGCAAATGTGATGATTGCTTTCTTTATACATTTACATATTGTCAAAATGAGGGATGATAGAAATGTTATGAAAATTACAAACAATAAAAAAATATCAGTTCTACTGAAAATTGTTCGTATCATTTAGACAAGTTGTTAAAATCGTACCTGTGGATATATTCAAGGGTTTTGGAAAGTTGGAGGAATAGTTCGAGTATTGTGTAGAAAATTAAAAAAATGTTACAAAAAATGATTAAGATTATTAGAAAAGATTCAAGTAGATCAAAAAGAAATATTATAAAAGCTTCAAGTATTGAAAAAAAATGTTTAAAATTTATAAGTATTTGAGCGACTGTTTGAGAGAAAAGCATTTAAGAAATGATCTCTTGGTCGAATATTTTTTGCTGTTTGAGGCGATTTTCTAGTGTGGTCGAATTATTTATTAGTTTTTTGACAAGTGGGTTGAGTTTTGTAAAAAATTGTTGGGGGCAATTTTCATGGTGACTGGGAGGTCGTCTTTTTCTTTATTTTTGTTTGTCAAATGATCCGGGGTATGGTGAGATTTTTATACTTTAGGCTAATTAAAATCTTCATTTTGTTACTTTAGGCTAAGTTATCAAATTTGTTTTGGGGGTATTCGTGGTCTGAGTTGGGGAAATATTGTTGATCTTTGGGTTATTAGATAAGGGAGGGGTACGGTATTATGGTGATGTTTATTTTAGCTGTCAAGTTGGAGTGGTTTGCTTATTTTTGACCTGGAGGTTGTAAAGTTATAGTTAGAGATGTGCCTGGAGTTCTAGATTATTCGTCTAATTGGTCTTAGTTTGAGTTAGAGAAAGTGGCGGATTGGATGAATCCTATTGGTCTATTTTGAACTAGAATTATTGCGTACTTGTGAGCATGTTATTTTGAAAAAATGAAATGAAAATTGTTACGGAGGTTTCAAGATTGTGAAGTATAAAATCTTAAAATTACTTTTTAAATTCTACTTTCTTTAATATTTTAGATTGGGGGATGAACATTTTGTAGTTTTTACGTGGTTGATTTCGGAGTCTTGTTGTTTTTCTATGTTCTGATTTGTCTATTTCTTCTTGGGGTATTATTTGTTCGGTCATTTTTCTATTTTTTCTTTGTTTTGGAGATTCTTTATGGTTTTGTGTATTGTTTTTGGTGGCGGTTGGTTTTGTGTGTTGATTTTCGGTGGGGTTATCATTTTGTTCTGTGTTTTTCAGATGTGATTCATTTTGAATGATTTTTAATCCTGTGAAAGAATATAATTGAGTTAATTCGCGGAGTGCGTATTCTTTTGGGTAATAAGGTAATAGGTTGTTTCGATGTTGAACGATTTCTTTTTTGTTTGAGTCGGTAATTTTATATGTGACATCAGTGGGTTTTGCAATTATTTGGTAGGGTCCTTTTCGGAGGGGTTGTAATTTTTTAGAAATTCCTTTTTGAGTATTAAAATTAGGTATTAAAACAAATGTTCCAATTTTTAAATCGGAAGCTGGTGTAAAACGTGAATTGATTTGTTCATTTATGTTCTGTCTTTGTAATAACTTTTTCGTTATTTTTTGGTAAATTTCATTGTGTTTCTTATCTCTATTTAAAATCCATTCGGTGTGTGTACCGGAGGCTAATTTAAGAATCTGTGGGTGATGAAAATGATCTTCATCGTGTGTATGTAAAGGTAGGTTATAACAAATTGAGTCTTTAGTTGGTTGACAATAACCTTGTGCGTTTTTATGGGAATTTGCTGTAAACATTATTGGTTTGCGTGGCTTTTGATTGAAAACCATTTCATATGGTGACATTCCTAAAGTTGTCGTGATTTGTGAATTATATGCTAAGGGAAATAATTTTACATCTGCTGACCATTCGGTATATTTTGTATCATTTCCGTTGATGATACATCTAAGATATTCTTGTAGTGAACGGTTCATACCTTCGACTAAACCGTTTGTCCAAGGTGCATGAGATGTACGTGGTTTGTGTTTAATGTTGTATAAATGACATAGTGTTATTATTTCATTATTTATGAATTCTGTACCGTTGTCTGTAACTAAAATTTCTGGTAGTCCGAATTTTGCTATCCAGTGTTCATAGAGTGTTGTGTAAGCGTAATAAGCGTTACAATGTGGTACTGGGTTAATTGCTACATAATGTGTAAATGCGTCAACAATTACCATAATGTAGGAGTTTCCTTCGGATGAGGGTGAAATTGGTCCTTTAGTATCAAATGAGATACGATGATTAAAGTACAAACTTTGTCCTTTAAAATCTTGTTTTTGTGCTATTTGTTTTTGATTTGGGTAAGGTTTATTCAGTTGACATACTATACAATCATTGCATAGTACTTTTATCCAAATCGGTGCATTTGGGAAGTAAAAATTTTGTATAAAATTTGAATATGTTTTTTCTGATCCAGAGTGTCCTTTAATATTTTGTGTATGTGAAATATTAAAAGCTATAAGAATCATACTTATAGGGAGACAGGGAACTGTAGATTCATTTAGGTTATACTCTAAAAGGTCTGTTTTTTCGTTAATTGTTGTGTTGTTAAATTTGCGAAAGTATCGGAGGAGTGTTTTGTTTCCTAGAATGGTTGAATCTGCTTTGATAGGTTTAGTTTTATATTTGTGCCATGATTTCAGTTGTCGAATTATTGGGTCAAGATTTTGATATTGTTTCAGTGTTGAAATTGTAATTGTTTCTGTTGGGGGGAGGAAAATGTTTTCGATTTCTAATTTAGATAAGGGTATTGTATCAAGTGGGTCATGGAGGTCAAAAACTTGATTTATTGTGTATTTTGAATTATTTGTTTGTGGTCCTGATAAATTTATTTTATCAGTTAAATCTTCTTTTTCAATTAGTGGAAAATGGTCTTTTTTAGGTAGGTGTTGTTTTGTTCGTTTTTGTTGGGTGTTATTTTTTATCCATTGAGAATATGGGATTGGTTTGAAGGTTGATGTTCCAAGTAGATCAACTTCATAATGATTATTTTGACAATCTAAATAAAGTGGGAAATGTTGTAAATTATTTATTTGTGATTGTTCAATATCAGTTTTTACTGCATATTTGCATTCTAATCGAGGTGATGTTTCGTTTTCTGCAAGGTAGAATTTTATATTTTTGGGTATTTCAACTGTTGTTTTTCGTGTAAGTAATTCAGGTGGTGTATTTCGACTTAAGGTGTCTGGTAATGCAAGATTTTTTCCTGCAGTCCAAACTATATGTAAGTTTGGAAACTTCATTAGAATTAATTGAAATCTGTAAACTCGGTGGTTTGGGTTAGATTTTTGTGTAAAAAGAAAAATGATTGGTTTGTGGTCTGTGAATAAAACTGTGGGATGTTTTGATCCAAGTATCAGAAATTCATATTCTGTCAGTGTATATATTATGGCTGTACATTCTCTCATTAGGGTTGAGAGTCGTAGCTCTGCTTGAGTGAATAATCGGGAGTTTGCTGATATAAGGTTCATTTTGTTTGTACCATTATGTGATTGTAATAATGCTGCGCCGATGCCAAAGTTCGAAGCATCGCACATTGCATAAAATGGTTGATCAGGGTCTGGGATTGTATTTGAAATTTGTTCGGTTAAAAGTTTCTTTATTTCTTCGAATCGTGCTTGATGTTCTGTATTCCATTCAAAATTATTTTGTTGTCTAAGGATGTTATAAAATGGTCGTAGATATAATTGCATTTTATAAACATATTTACTTAAAAAGTTTAACATTCCAAGGAATTCTTGGATTTTCTTTTTATTTGTTGGTGGTTGAAGTTTTTGAATAGCGTCAATGCGTGATTTCAGTGGAGTTATTGTTTTTCTTTCTATGTTATGTCCTAAGAATTTAACTCTTGTCAAAAAGAAGTGTGATTTATCGGGGGCGGCCTTCAGACTTTCGTTCTGAAGTATTTGGTGATATTTTTCTAAAACATTGAACATTTCGTCTTTTGTTTGTGATTGCATAAAAACATCGTCTAGATAGGTGATTGCGTTTTTCTTGAGTATTAGTGGTCTAAAAATTTTGCTCATAAAAGCTGAAAATGCTGCTGGTCCTATGGATATTCCATAGAATAAGCGGTTAAATTCGTATTGTTGGTTTCCGATAACAAATTGTGTTAAACGTCGTGATTGTTCATCTAGTGGCATTTGATTGTATGCACTATTCATATCGGCGGTTGTAAAGTATTTGCCATTTATTTTTGTTAAAATAACTTGTATTGGTTCAATGGGCCAATTACATTTTGATTCATCTATGAGTGAATTGAGGTATCTAGCGTCGAGAACGATTTTTAATGATTCTCCTTTAGCTAGAATGATAACGGGGTTGATGAATGTGTTGCCTTTTGGTTGTTCTTCTTTATTAACTGGTGATATAATGTTGTATTGTTCTAAAATATCGAGTAATCTATTTACTTTATCATGTAAGTGAATTGGTACTTTACTTGCTCTCTGTTTTTTGAAAACTGCGTCTGGTTTTAACGGAAGATGTAGTGATGAACTGATTTTTCCAACATCGAATTTTGATGTTGCATAGACTGGTGAATATTTAATTAGCTGTTTGGCTAATTTTTCGAATTCGTCTTGTGTTATTTGTGAATGTTGGAAATTAAACATTGTTAAAAATTTCTGTTGGTCTGCTGTGTAGTTACTTATGTTGAATGTAGGTTTGAAATATGGAGTTTTTGTGAAATAATCCGTATTTCTGTTTTCGTTATTTATTATATTATTTATAGATAATTCTTCATTAAGAATTGTAGATTGGCAAATATCTAGTAATTGGAGTATATTATTTACGCGATAGGCTTTTTCGTGTATTGGTGATATTGTAGCGTTGGTTTCACAATATCCTAAAAGTCCTAAAGGTAATGTTACTTGGTAAGGTGTGTTGTTATAAACATGTAAGGAAATAATATCTGAATTCGAATTTTTCAAATATTTTATTGAAGAGATTGTGATTTTGAAAAATTTATGAATAGGTTTGAATTCAAAATCTGACATATAAAATTTTTGTTTGTTTTGTTCTTTATCATATTGGTGAACTTGTTTGATTGAAAAATTATAGATGTTTCCTGATAGTGGTTTCAGGTGTTTTCTTTGTTGGTTAAATATCGGATAAAATTTTGAAAAGAATGGTGGTTGTTTATTTAATCTTTGAAAAAATGTTAAGGATGTTTCTTTTGTTTTTGTATATTTATCTTTGATTAATATTTTACTATTTAGTATGTTAATTGTTGGTATATACTTCGAAATAAATGGTATTCCAATGATATTATAATTAATATCAGTGATATGAAATATTTGTTTAAATGGCTTATTTAAAATTTTGCTTTGCTCCATTGTTCTGGTAGGGAGGAGAAATAATTGGATTTTTCCGTAGTTTATCAATGTTGATCCTTGTGCTGTTGCTAACTTACTGGAGGTTTCGAGAGGCGTTAGCTTCGGATGTAAAGTTTTTATTTCATTCCATGTGGGAATGTTTATTATGTTTGATTCTGCTCCTGAATCAATTAAAAAATCTATTTCAAGGTCTGGTGGTTGAAATTCTTTATTTCTTGGGCTTTCTAAGAGAAATGGTATTGTCCAAATTTTTTCTTTGGGTTGTTCTTTTTGTATATTTTGATAAATGTGGTTTGTATTCAAGCATTTTGTTTTGGTATTTTTATTGGTTTGATTTGTAGTGTTTATCTCATTTGTTTCTTGCGTCGTTGGTGTGGAATTTATGGGTGTAGTGTAATTATTTTGAAGAAATTCTGATTGATTTTCATATATATGTGATGGAAAGGGTTGTTCATATATGACAGATTCATAGTCATTTTCGACTTTTATCATATTGATAGCAAGAGTGTTTTCAGTATCACTTTCTGAATCTGATGATGTACAGTTTATTTGATTGAGTTGTAACGTATCAGTTACTGTGTCATCAATACCTGGAGGGTCTGATGTTGTTTCTGGGTTAGCTTGTACTTGATTGATTTGTCTTTGATGTTTAGGTGTACTGCTTCTGTGACGATTATTAGAATTATTATAGTTAGTATTATTCCTATGTGGTGATTGGGAATAATTTCTATAACGATTATTATAACTTGGGTGTCGATTTTGTGAATTATTTCGCGATCTGTTTTGGTAATTATTGTTTGGTCTGTTATAGTTCGATCTATTATATGAGTTATTCCTTGATCGATTGTTCGGGTAATTCTGGTTTCGGTTGTTTGAATAACTTCTATTTCGATTATAGGAGTAGTTTCTATTCCTATTGTACGATGAATTTCGTGATTGATTGTTTGGATAGTAGTTATTTCTTGATTGGGAATTAGATCTAGAAACAAATCGTTGTGTATTTGAATTTGATCTGGAGTAGTTATTTCTACTATTTGGTCTATTGTAGTGATTTTGTGATGAATTATACGTGTTTCTTCGTTCTGGTGATCTTCCTCTATAACTTGAGTTATATGGGGATTGATTTCTTGTATAATTTGTATTGTTCGGGAGTGGTTTTCCTGAACTGTTGTTGCTGTGAACTGTTTTGTTCGGTAGATTTTGATCTTTTTTCATGTATTGATAGAATGATTTATTTGGTTCTTTGTATTTTTGAGGTTTATTTTGACTATCTTGCTGTTTTTGTCTACATTCGGAAATACTATGTCCGTATCGGCGGCAATAATTACACCATTTTTTAAAAGATGGTTTGCCTTTAAAGTTCGGGTTCTTTTCGTAAATATTGAGTATTTCAGTGATTTTTTCGACGAGGTCTGTTTCTGATTCCTGTATATTATTAATATTAGTGGGAGTCGTTTCAATTCTGTTAACGTATTGTAATTTCAGATTTTCCGTTTCTTCTAGTTTCATCGTGATTTCTGCTTGTTCTAATTTGTCTACTAGTTTTCGAAAATCTAAATCGGGTTCTCGAATTGAAGAAGGATGGGATGCTCTCTTTTTTATTGCTATTTTCCTTAATTGTGGTGTTAAGGTCATCATTAAGATTTCTGTCATCTTTGTGTTTTTATAGTCATGTGTATTTAGTGAATATGCTTTTCGAACTAGTGTTTCGATTCGTACTGCTATTTGCTTGATGGTTTCGTTTGGTAATCTGCGAATTTCATTACATAAAACTCTTTGTTGTTGTTTGTTTCTTTCGGAGTCAAACATTTTTGAAAATTCTTGTGTAAATCTTTTCCAGTTTGATTTTATTTCTAGAGGTAGTACTGAAAACCATTTTTGGGCTGCGCCATCTAAGGTTGTTTGTATCAACGCTGTGCGTCGATGTATCCAATTTTGATGTAGTGGCGTGTTAATTGGTTCAGGTCCTATATTTAAAATCAAATTTGCTGTTACTGCATTTAAGTAATCTTCTACAGAGTATTCAGGGTCTGTTCCTGTGAAAACCATTAAGGGTTTGTTTGATGTTATTGATGATCCACCCATTAGGTATGGATTCATTGTCATTTGTAATGATTCTGCTGCATTTGGCATTTGAGAAAAATTTGAAAGTTGGTTTCTTGTTATTTCATGTTGTTGAAGATAATATGGGAGTGGTATTTCATTTTGCATTTGTGATGCTTGATACGAGTGTGCAGTCATTGGATTTTGTTGTTGAATTGGTTGAAAAGATTGTGTAATAATTGGATTTTGTTGTTGAATTGGTTGTTGATGTTGTGCATCTATCGGTTGTGGAGAAAAATTTCTATGATTTGTACGTGTTTTCTGTATTCCTTGTCTGCGATATTCTTGAGTATTTTGTGCAAATATATCTGGTTGTAAGAAATCATCATCTGAGGATAAATAATCCATTTGATAAGATGTTTGTTTTTTATTTTTATTTTGTTGAAAAAATGGGTAATTTTCACTGCGATCCTGTGGAGGATTTGGTTGAAAATTTTTGGAATTATATTGGGCCGTTGGGTTATCCCAGTTTCGAGGTTTTGTATATTGATTAAAATTCCTTTGTGGTTGATAATTTGTTTTTGATGGATGTGTATAATTATAATTATGGTCTGCAAAGTTGTTTCTAGTGAATGTTTTGCGTGTTTTTGATGGTATTGTCATGGGTCTGTATGTTTGGTAATCCATATGTGAATATTTAGGAGCAACCGAAGGTTTAACGGTTGATTGTAAGGTTACCTGTGTTTGTGAAGGATTTGTATTTCTTGGTGTTATTAAATTTGGGTGTATTGGTGAAATACTTTGTTGTGTAGTTGTTGTGTGTACAATTTCTTCATTTATGAAGTGTGATGGTGTCTGGATATCTTGTTGAGTAAGATTCCTAGTTCCATTGAGGTTTTCGTTGTGTATGACTGTAGAGTTTAAACTATTATTTTGTGTATCGGGTAAAAATGTATTATAGTTTAATGGTGTTGCATCAATTGTTAATGGTATTACTCTTACGTAATCTCTTATGTAAGATATTGTACCTATTGCTTGACTTGAGATTGATTGTGGAAAGCTTATAAATGCGGGATGAGACCATTCGGGGTCCCAAACATAATCTGATTGTTCTGTGATAGCGGTATCATCGTTCGAATTTTGGGGTCTAAAATTTTTTCTTGCTTGTGCAATTAAATCAATATTGTGTGTGAAATAATCTATTATGAACCATGCCAAAATTTTTTGTAAATCGTGTTTGGTATGTTGTGAAACGTCGTCTTTCGTGAAATTTTCTTTAATGATGTTTAAATAACTAGAGAGTAGTGTGATTTCATGTCGTACTCTTAAATGTTTAGATGTTTCTGTCGGTGAGACATTTGTTAATGGGATTTCGTTTTCTAATATCGAAATATAACTATATATTATTGCGAAAACTTCATTGGTGAAAATGGAGTTTGCTCTTTGTGAGTTATGGTATTGGATGCTTTTTATATATTCTGAAAAAACTTTTGAAAATTCTAAATCAAGATCGTCTGTTTGTATAGTATATGTTCTATTATTATGGTTTGGGGAAGTGAACTCTATGGAGTAGATTCCATACTGTTGTGTTATGTTGCATATATCTTTTAAGTAGTGGTCTATGATTTGTCTTTTGATTTTTACATCGGGGAACTCTGTTTTACATGGACTGATTCCGGGTTCAAATAAATTTACGAGTAAATTTTGACAAAATATGTGTTGTCCTCTATCAGTATCTGCGTCTACTATAAAAGGAAAGATTTCATCATCATCTGGAGTTTCGTCACCTGGGGTGTGTGTTGAACTCATTTTTTCGTTCGATGACTGTTAATATGTAATTATTAATGTGTCGAATTGGTTGATTCCAATTGTATAAATGTACTGGTTTGTGTTTGTACTGTTTTTTTATTCTTCTTTTTCCTCTTTGTGATGAATTTGAAGTTGTTTCTGAGTCAGAAAAATATAATTGATCGTGTTGTGGGTAATTTTTATCTATTGATTCTTTTAATTTGTAAAGTTCGTCTAAACTGTTGGTTTCTGATTCTGAAAATGCGTTTCGATTTTTTGAAAATCTTTTTCGTGTTATTTGTCTTTGTTTAGTTATTATTTTTCTCTTTAGTGTTTGTCGTTTTGTTCGAATGTATCCAACTGTTTGTGTATGAGGTGTGATTACAAGGTCGTATTTTTTGTTATCTATTTCACAATTGTGTAAAATGATTGTTTGTTTATTTCCTAGGTTTTTAAATGACATAAGGTTTAGGATGACGGATGCAAAAGGTTGTTAAATGATTTCTATTTTCCTAAACTGTTAGTTTTACGATTTTTTGGTTAGCTTAACCTGGGTCTATTTGTTCAGGGTTGGAGAGAAAAGTATATCGATTCCGAAGAATGATTTTTACTTTCTCGTGACTAGTATAAGCTAAGGTGTTAACTTACTTAATCTTACTTAGGGGTAGTGATTGTGTTCAAGGGTTGGAGAATAGTAAATCGATCCACAAGGTTCAGGTATAATTAGAACGCGAGTAGTTCGTTAGATACTATTTTAAACTTACTAAGTCTAAGATTTATCCTGGGTCTGGTAAGAGGGGGGGTCAAGTGAAGGATGAATAACCGAAGTTCTTCACTGTTTATCCTAATTTGAATGATTAGTTTTGTTTTAAAAATTTCTATTAGTCTTGGGTCTTTAGAAAGGGTTGGGTAGTGAATCGACGTTTGAGGTCGTTAGACACTAATTAAGTGGGTGGGGGAGAACAAAGTTGTTCTGTTTGATCCAAGGATAAGCCTTGATGATCAAATTTAAAATTTAATTAAGTAGAAAATGATTTAAGATCCAAGGATAAGCCTTGATGATCTGGTTTTAAAATTAAGTGAATTTAAGTTTTAATAAAGTTTTAAATGTGTGTAAAGGAAAGATTTAGTGTTTTGATGATATTAGTGGGTTTATGATTGCTGTTATGTTTTAGATGATGAAGCTGGAACAACAAGATGATTTATGATTACTAACCATTTATTGTCATGCTACTAATTTTTATTTTTGTTTTCCAATAAATATTTTTCAAACATGTTTTGTATAATACTGCAGAGTTTTAGGAAAACGATCTTAGATCTTTTTATCAATCGTTATTGTATAATATTAATTTTGTTTAGCGCCTGAAATGATTTTGAAGATTAACTTCAAGGTTTTATGTTTGCAAATGGAAATCTAAATTCATTGCAAGTAGTATTCGAAATATAAAAGTTTGTTCTGGCTTTTGCCGAACTATCATATAACTATACGGCAAGTTTCTACTTTGTCGTATGTCGTCTTTGGTTCGATGTCTTCTTCCAATTCCGGGTAGTTCTATTATGGTTCGGAATATTGGCTCTGATCTATTGAGTCGGAGAGACATTTCAATTAAATTATTGTCGTATAACATTTTGTAAATGTTTTTGTCTAATTTCTAATCTAATTTTGGTTAATTCTAATCTAGTAAGGTCTTGTTCGAGACTTATGGTCGCACCAGATGAGTTAGGACCGAAGTGTAACTCATAGAGTAATTTCGGATAGGGTACACCGTCTGCTCGTCACGCTATCTTATTTTCGGCCGGATAGATTCGTGCAACTTCTTAGTCTAATACCGATCCTAATCTTACTCTTATACTATCTAGTCTCAGGTTGTTTAACTAGTCTCTGCTAGGCTCAATAGATCTAGGGTATACTGGTTTATTGCGGCTGCTGAAGTGCTCGGGAGAGTCCAACTAATTTCTAAGTTAAATTCAAATCTCTCTGGTGCTGAAATTACAAGTAACTTCAGCACTTACAAATAAGTGGGTTGTTAGTTAGATGGATCATGATTGGTTAATATTAAATACTTTACATTGGTAAAACATTTAATTTATCCAATCATAAAATATAGTTTAGATCAGGTTCCAGAAAGACAGTCGCATATATGTTGGAAATGTCTTTCGGTATATCTTTATGTTTTCTCCAGTTTGAGACAGTTACAGAGCTCTATCCATAGTGGGCCGGTGCCTCAAACTATAGCGGGCTTAACACAAGAGAAATCTTGTAACTCAGTTGAGAAAATAAACAAGCCTCCCCGAAGAATCCCAAGTCTTCAAGACAGAGAATAACAGAATAGTTTTATCTTTATTAATTAAAAACTACAACACTGTTTCCACATTTTCGGGCCAATTTATAACGAGGAACAGGCCTTAGAGCGAGTTAGTTCCACAAGCCTTTAATTTATTTCGGAGAGAAAGTAGTTGTAGTGGAAAGAAGAACAACAAGAATCAAGCGGGTAAACAGTTCTCTGCAAAACTGAAATGATTTATACTGGAGAACTGGAAATTTCTCTGGAGCAGTAATTTGTGTTGATAGTTGAAGATATGATCTCTTATGAACTTTCACATGCAGTCGGTACCAAAATTATTATCCAGATATATACCGAGTGGATTAAAATATGTGACAATTTACTCTTCCCTCAGCTTATCAAACCGGTCGCGAATTTTGACAAACAGATCTCGAGTAGATAAAAATGAATATTTGCTCCTCCCAGGAGACCAAACGTGCTGCAGAGACAAAAAGGAGCAAATATCACCAAACGGACACAATTGAGCAAACAAGTTTGAGCTTACTTTTCAATATTAGAGAGAATGAAATAATATAATTCATTGTCTCTTAAGTATCCAAAAACCACATGTCAGATACAGGTCTTATTTGATCGTTTGTCATTTTTGAATCTTTATGAAAAAGAGCCGATGTTCGATAAGTCATTTTGTATAGCAAAATGGCAACACTTAACTATTTTATGCCTAATTTTTTCAGCGACTGAAAGTTTAAAAAACAACATTTTCAATTTAAAACTTTACCAAAGAAATTTATAATGATCAAGCAGGACCATTCACAGAAAGTTTCGACATCAGCAATGTTTGAACAACACAAGGTTCCGATCACGCATTTTCAACTTCTTTTTTCATGCAATTTTCTCATCTAATTTTTGTACAAAATTGACTCAAAATGTTCATTACTAGGCCAAGCTGTCGTCAACTAACTTATGTGGCTGCGAAGCAAAAAGTGCAAAATCAGCTCATTGTCGAACTCACAAAAGAAAAAAATGTTTGTTTTTTACTCAACAAAACTGTCTTTTTGTGATATTTTTTTGACATTATTTTCGAAAAAAGCCTTCAACTCAAAAAATTAGCTGAAACTGCAAAAATTGCGTGACCCTCTGCATATTGCGGAATCGAAAAGCACCAAACATACACGTTTACAGTAGATTCCGAAACCTGAAAGATCTTATCTGTAAAAAGTTGCGTTTATACGTATGTTTGTCATGAGCCTTGAGCATGGAATGTAGACTTTCAAAAACAATCACAAAAAAAAATTTTGGAAAGTTTTATTAACAACATTTAACAGAAACAAAATTTTACTGACACCTAAAGGGCTCTCGACGAAATATTAAACAGGGTTTCCCACTGATGCGGACAGCTATGCTTCTTATAAATTTGGCTTGATTTTCGTCTGTGCGATTGAACTTGGAGACTTTTCTCAAAGCTTATCTTGGGAAGATTTAAGTAGAGTTGCACTAGCAGGATTTGGCGCGGAATAGATTAACACATATTTTTATGTTTAATAGCCTTTTTAAGGATTGATTGTGGAATCAAGGACTCTCAAACTTTGTTGCCTGCGTATACAATTTTCTCACGGCCCGGGTCGACGCCGTGGTTTCTGTTTTCCGACCGTGTGGAACAGAATTTAGCATGTTCAGACTGTTGGGACCACAATATGGTATGTTCAGACTGTGTGGACCAAAAAATACTATCTTCAAACCGTGTGGACTGAGTGAATCAGTTTTTAGACAGCGTGGATCGAAGGAATCCGTTTTCGGACAACGTGGATCAACAAAATCCGGGTTCAGACCGCGTGGACTGAAGAAGTCCGGATTAAGACAGCGTGGACCGAAGTAATCCGCTTTCAGACCGTGTAGACTAACTAAATGCGGGTTCAGACCACGTGGACCGAAGATTTCCGTATTCAGACCATGTGGACCAAATGAATCCAGTTTCAGACCATGTGAACCAAAGAAATGAATTTTGGGTCCCAACGCGGTTCGACTCAGACTTTTTAGACTCTTCGTTCAGACTTTGCAGACGTTATGTTCAGACTTTGCAGACTTTATGTTCAGACTTTGCAGACTTACGTTCAGGAGTTGCAGACTAATGTTCAGACTTTGCTGACTCGTGTTCAGACTTTGCAGACTTATGTTTAGACTTAATACGTTGAAGCTAGATTAATAAGGATGGGAATGCTTGAATTTAAAAGGAACACGGGGATGTTTGAAAAAAAGAGCCAAAAAAAGCAGAACAGCATATCAGAAAGCCACAAACTATAGACAAGTTGCAGTTTAAACAGTTTAAAATTAAATTGCTCTTCTTGTTTCTAGAGAAAGTGGAGAACTTATACGCGGAAAATCAAGGTTTCGTTTTATTTTTTTCAAGCTTCCATTTTGATTACATCTAATTCATATTTATCTTTTTTTTAATCCATATTAAAAGTCCAAACTTAATTTGTTTTTCTATAGCTTAAGCTTTTTATTCAATTAAACTTAACAAAATTGATTCAAAATTTGGTTGAAAGCATAAAGTAGTGTTTGGCTTTCATTGTATCATACTCTGCTTGTAGCACGTCAATAATTTCATTGCATAAGTCTTTTCTACTTTAAAGTTAATTAATTAAGAAAGTGGATTTTGATGCAGCTCCTCAAATGATAAAAAAAAATACCTCTTTGAGTTTTTGCTACGGTAATGTTGTTACAAAAATAGATTGAAGCGCGTAAGTTAGAGATCTTAAAGGGACAGTAATCAAAGTCGGGGCTTCATGTTGAAGCTAAAATGGAATTGCTTTTAACTTAAACTGAAAAAAAAAAAGATTTTTGACTTTGAATTACTTTTGAATTTTGTTTTTTTTTGTGCATTTTTTTCAGTCTTTTCGGTATCAATTCTGTTAAATATGAATTAACTATTTAACTTTTTTCTCAAACCGAACTTTAATTAAAAAGAAAAAGATTGTTATTATTATATTCATTTTCTACCAACAAACATGACTATTTTGTAAGGGAAGTCCTCATTGGTACTTGTATATTAAAACCTTTTGAATTGTAATCTGAAAACTTCAAAAAAAAATTCCCACAGTCTCGAAACTTGATGAGAGGCTGGCTTTTAAAGCTAAATTCTATTAAATTTACAAAGTTATTTCAAAAATAGCTATCCTTCTTTCCTGCATGCAGTTCTAACTCAATCACATTTCAAGCAAAAAACAACAAGAAAATTAGGCAACAACAATTGCAAAAAAAAAGTTTTTAATGTTTTTTTTTGATATTTTACAAACTTCTATTCAGTTTTGAATTGATTTTTTTAAATTAGTTTGATCAGATCCTTCTGTGCTACTGTCATAGCAGTTTGTTCAGATCAATCGTTGCTACTGTCATAGTCTAGACTAAATAAGTCATAGATATAAACGCCTTACCACAATGCTAAGTGCCGCCATTATCCGTTATGGTGGCCCTTAATTTGTGTAGGCGATCCTCGGCCATGGCAATGATAGGGTGTGAGTACCAGCTCTCACTTGACCTCTAGCTTCGAAGTCACCGCAGCCTGACCGATTACGGCGACATTAAAGGTACCACTTGCAAGTTCTAGACGAAAACTAGACGGAAAACAAAAACGACCTTGAGTTGCTAAAAAAGAGCTTTGATCAACAAAATAACTCAATCTGGAATGTGGGGAAATAAAAGATATGGACTATGCTCAAGCTAATTAGACCGAATCGCAAAAATCACAATTAAAACAAGAAAGTCTAATAACTCATTCTAAAAAAATGTAAAGATACTTGAAAAAAGCAGCTTAAACAACGGATCTTGTTTACTATTCTCTTCACTCATATGGTAGCTTCTTTTTGCGACAGACTTTTTCTGACGAAGGCTGGCTTACCAGGGGAATGATTTTCGAACAACAGCATTTTGCCTAGCTACAAACCTCGCAACTCCAGTCCATCTTTTTAAATGGGATCCTAACGTCAAACGATCATATCTTCGTAGTGGGATCATGATTAATGCCTTAGTCAGCGAGCACCTCGCAGCCAGAGTGCTTGTAGATATAAATGTGATCCTCCGGGTGATCCTTCGACATGCTAGTGTGGTCACCCATGGAAGCCACTGTTTTTTCATGTTCTTTTCTGTTCATGTCTAGTCCAAACAATTTTTTGTTGGTGAGATTGGAAACATTGGAAACAGACTGGTTCTATGATCAATCAGAGAATAAAAATTATTTTATTAAAATCCTTTGACCATAGGTTTTTCTGAAGTTGCTTATTATGAGGGTAATTATGATTCATTCAAGTTGCTTAACGGTATCTTGAAAGAGTTATGCTACTTATAAAAGCACAGACAAGTAAATTTAATTGTCAAACTGATGGAATAGTTTGTTAAAAGTGTACAAATGTCCACGTTGAAATTTTTTTTCAGGTATAGAGATCTGCAAATTTTTTTGTGAAAATCATTAAAGCCATGGCGGATGGCAACCTCCTCATTTTGAAACTGTTATTGAAACTGTTATTTTTTGAGCTGGCTGTATGTTATCCATTCGTCTGATCCTAACATTGATACTTTGGACAATTCATTGTATAGATAAGAAAAAAAAATTATCGTTTTTTAAATGATCAACTATTTCTATACAGCCCATTGCCGCCTCCGAATTTTATTTAAAAATTAAAATGCTCAAAAAATTTCCGTTGATTTGATCAAAAAAAATGAATCTCTTCCTTTCATAGGTTTTAAATTGGTATTGTCGCAAAATGCAGGTAGGCCGGCAAATACATTATTAGTTGATGATCCGCGCGCCACAGTTTTCAGTCCCACGCTTTTAGGTGTCTGAATGCTCCATAGATAGAAAAAAATTGGAAACCAAATCGGTAAAATGATTTTTTTAGCGAAAAAAAAATCTTTTCAAATTGAGATCAAAAACTATAGAGTTCTTTCTTTTTTCTATATTTTTGGGAAGAAACATCCGTAGGTTTTTGTTTTTTGTCTAATGCAGTATTTTAGCATGCTTCATTTTCAAAATTTTGCGGAAAATGTCCAAGTTGTCGGCATCATTCCTTCTCGCCCAGGCAAAACAGTATTTCAAGTTCGAAATCCATTTCATTTTAATTGTGGTGCAAAGTGGTACTTTGTGTAAACTTGTTATTTCTCGGCTTAGTTAAGTAATATGGGGAGGCATCCTTGTACCTAACGCGAAATGTCCCTCCTAATAACTGGCTCTAGCGTAATCAGACTTATTGATTAACAGTCGCAGCGGAGACGGGGGTTTCGCCCATGGCTCAACATAGCCGCTCGCATAACTGGCGGTAGGTCTCGAGGCTAGAGTGTTTCATGAGCCGTCACTCAGCAAAACTGCCCGTCGCTTTTCACACTCCTCGCAAGTGATGCAAAGGTTCCGGCAAAGCCCTCGTAAAGACTCTACATGGTACTTAGAGCCGGTAACTTCGTCCATCCCCCTGGGTGTGCTAGGAGATCCCTGTGAATAACCCGTAGAATAGCGGTAAGTTAAAAGAAAAAAGGAAACTCTTACAGCGGAGCTGTGCCCTCTCTACCCTTCCTTAGTTTAAGAGATAACCTCCTTACTGTCGGAATTAGCCTTGTGATAACCGGCAATAGATTTTTAAGTATCGTGTTTCATAAGTAAGGGCTATCAGGTTGCGTCTAGTTTTATGAGGTAAATGTGTAGCACGATTGTTAAGATTGCCTAGTCAATACGATAAGTAGAAAAACGAACAAATGACCAATCTCAAAGAAGTTTCGCCTCTGAAAAAATTAACTCCACCAATAGCTCAAAATCCAGGGGAAATTAGATTTGATACAACCCTTTCCCTCACATTGGAACTAAGGAAGCTACCTTAATGAAACTCATAGAACGGAAACTAGAAATGACTCGACCCGGGCAAAAAAAAACCTGGACCCTTGGACATCTCTGGGAAAAGTGATGGCGGTTCCTGGAAGTGCAAATAACCCTATTAGAACTCTGTCATTAGCGGTTGGAATGAGACCAAAGTTTAGTATGTTATAAAGTTGGAACCTCAGACCACCTGGACCCCTACTTCCGGTGTTTTGCCCTAATCAAATAGTCCCAACCTCGACTTCCGGAAAACGTTTCTCGGCCCCCAATAAACGCAAGGGAGCCACAAGGGATATGAAAGGTAGTGACAAGGGACATCATGTGTTAAATTTTGCGCCAAATCCGGCCATTGGACCAGAATTTTTTTATTGTTTGTATAATTTTAGAGTTTTGATGTTTTTGCTGATGATTTTTCGGCTTCATAGTTGTTGGATTAAGCTGAATTGGTATAGTTTCTAACTAAGTAGTCTACTTTGCATACGCTATTGACATGTCTATCGAGGATCCTATTTAGGCATTACATCAATTTTTTATATACGGTTTGACGAATTTTTTTAGCTGAGTTTTAGCTTATTGGATGTCGGCTCCAATTCTGTTGACTTTCTCTCACAATTGGTGTTCCTTAAATTGTATTTCTTTTGATAATTGCTTTTGAGTTTTCATTAAACCCCGTCGAATTGTTCTTTCCGCAAAAGGAACATCCTTCTCTGAATAAATTTTGAAGGTGTTTGTTTGTGGTCTTTTCAGAAAACTTCCGTTTTCTTCGAACTTGGTTGCTCTCCTTATATTTTTTGACAGTATTCTAAAAATATTTCGTCCGTGCTCGAGGTGTATTTTGTCCGTGCACGAGTTATATTTTGACCACTCTCGGCTGTTATCGTATGTTGAGAAGAAACTGGTTTTAAGGTTTGTTTGATGGTAGGGGGTATGGTTTGAAAAGTTTTGGTATAGGTTGTCATCAAAATATTACTTTTCCGCTACATAAATCACTTATAAGAACAATCGTCCATTTTGACTCTAAATTGGTGGAAAATGCCGTACAAAATGATGACCTGGCAAAGCCATCGTCCCAACCGAGTTCCCAATTACTGAACACAAGTTTTAACGGCGAAGATGTTCTCCAAAAAAGGTACATGAAAAATATATGCTGGTTAGTTGTATTCCATACTGATCTACAGAGCGCTACCCTCGGATCTTCCCACTCTTCTATCGACTTGGTTTGGACTAAAAGAAAAATGGCGAATAAATAAATTTGAAATTACAGTTTGGATTGTCCCGATAAAGGGAGATCTTTAGCTGCATGCTACAATGTGTTCCAGTTAACGGCAGTGTTGGACCTTAAAAATCTGAAATTGCAAACTTAAGGTTGAGCACACAAGGAAAATCAAATACAAAGTTTTTTCTCAAGAAGCACAAATCAAAGCAGTCGGAAAAGAGTCGTATGTTAAAACCAAACAAACTGAGTTTTCTGTCCTTCGAAAAGAACGAGAAGCCAACAATTATGTAAGTTTCCCCGGATTTGTTCATGCGCCAAAATACGTCGGAAGTGGAGAATCTGGACGTGTAAGCTAAAAAAAACAGGAAAACTGTAAACAGGGGGAATTGGCTATGAACTCTCAGCCCAAGATTGTTGAAAGTGAGCCGAACTTTTTCAACGAAATTTCTCAAAAGATTATTTCTCAAAATAATCTTTTCAACGGAGTACATTCAAAAAAAGACCCCTGTTGATAAAGGTACCTTTTTGCCGAGTGTCGCCAAGTTATCAGTGTGGTTCAGGAGCAACCTTTAAACAGATAACTGTTGATGATCAGTTATTAAAACACGTCTCAAATAAGGACTTATTTACCCTTGGTATAGTGGCAAAACAAGTCGCGTCAAAACCTACAACAAGTTGCGAGGACTGCATTCGAAAATGTTAAGCTCATACTGAACAAGTGAGGGAGCTCACATCTGTTGTAGAGGAGCTTCACCTTACTGTGAAAGAAATGAGAGACAACAATGTAGACATGGGCTCTCAATGGGTGAAAATTGCAACCGTTGCACTGCCAATTTGTCAAACAAAGTGCAGTACCAAAATTGACGGAGGATTGAAGGAAGTTGTACGTTTCTCTTTTTGAATAGCAAATAGTTTAGGGTATCATGACCGAAATAAAATTTGTTAAAAATGAAAATAGAAACGACTGCGGTATGCTAATAGACACAGTAATATTGACGTAAATGTTTTCAGGACTTGACTGTTGAAAGACCCGAATTTTTCACCAATAATAACGAAACGGACGATGTCTTGAATCAAAGACAACAAGTTATACGCAATGGCGAGAACTTGATGGCCATCAAGTCAAGGCATGCTGGTCTTTTTGGCCGGCAAATTGTTCGCAAACTTTTCAAAGACTCGCCCGCATCCAAGTTTAGGCGTAAATAATCAATTATAACGGATTATTATGATGATTTTTTGACAATTATAATCGATTATAATTACCAAAATTAGGTCCTTAAGGGATTTATAATTGATTATAATCGTGATATTTTCCAAGAGATTATAATCTCTTATAATCGATTATAATTGATTACAGTTCTTACTAAAAACCCTTAAAATCAATTATAATCGATTATAATCGATTATAATCTCTCATTTTGCCGAAATTTTGCGATATTCAAATTATATTTTATGGGTTATTAATTTTGTGTCAGTAAGAAAATCTCTAAAAGAGAGATCTCTTGAACACTTTGGTTCATCTGAACACAAAGTTTTACCACGAAACAAAAGTTTCATAGAGATCCTTTCATATGAAGGGAAAGGTTCTCGCGGTATATGAAAAATAAATTTACCGAATCGATCATGAGACTGAATCAATTTGCTGATGTTTTGGTGTTTAAAAAAGCCTTAAATATGCATCACAAAACAACCCTAATGGGGAAGAAATGAAAAAAAAACTTATAATTTTGAATCAATTGGAAAATTTTTAAAATATTTTTCTCATTTTTTATAGAAACCAATGTCCACAAAAAGCATAAAATATAAGCAATTTAGATGCAACTTCGAAGACAAAAATGGACAAACAAAAAGGATTATAATCAATTATAATCGATTATAATGGATTTTTGTGCAAAACTAATGAAATAGAAATTTGAATGAAAATAATGGATTATAATCAATTATAATCGATTATAATTTTATCGAAAAATAGACGAATAAAAAATCGATTATAATCGATTATAATTGATTATAATTGATTATAATTTGATTTTAAAAAGAGTGATTATAATCGATTATTAATTGAATAAAATCGATTGTTTCTCAATTTTAGTGAGACTGGTACTAAAATTGTAATATAATCGATTATTAACGCTTGAAACTGGATGCGGGCGGAGAGGGGAAAAATTGTGCTGGAGCCAGAGCGTAGAGACAAACTTAGGAGGCAAAATACTTTTGTTCTTCGACGCTTTCGAGACTCAATGTTTTAACAAACCTATACGCAAGTTTAAAGATAATTGCTGACAATATTTCTGGTGAAAACTAAAAATACATAATGTAGAGTGTTTTTAACTTTTTAGGTGAGTTTTTTGGTGGTAAATCAAAATTTGGATGGTGATATTAACTTCTGACTTTTTTGTGTTAGAGAGTTTATTCAAATACGCTATCCGGATTCATCAAACGCCGCATATTGTAAAACTCAAGAGGGTCTGAATGCTGCAGGCAACGATCGCTGAAATAAAGGTCCTCAAAACGTAACATTATCGCGCAAAGCGTTGAGACAATAGACAAATTACCAAGCCTAGGTCATGAACAAATTCTGTCGGACAGTGACAAAGAAAGCGATCTAGACTTAGGTCTTGCCTAAAACTCTAACCAATGCTGAAACTTCAAATCCTGGTTCTTCGATACTTCCCTTTACATTCCGATACTTTTACATAAGTGTTTCATTACTGTTCCTTGCCCTTGATTGAAAAAAGACTCCATTTTGTTCTAATTTAAAGAGACCTGTGGTCAAACAATTGCAAGACTCTATTCAGAGAGCGCAGTTTTCACTGATAATTTTGTTTTATATTTTACAATAAGCCAAAATGATATCTTTCCTAAGCTGGGTAAAACCTAATTTTTTATGAGAGGCTAAAATTGTTTCGAAAAAAGATACATTCTTCATCTTTGCTGTTCTTCTAGTTGCTGTTCTTCTATTTGCTGTGCTTCTAGTTCTAATGTTAAATCAGCTGTCGTCCTAATTTTGTAAAATTTTTGTTAAAGGAAAAAAGACCTCGTTTTGTTTTGATTTATGAAGACCTGCGGTGAAAACTAATTGCAATACTCTATTCAGAGAGTGCAATTTTCAACGATGACTTTTTTTTGTATACTGCCATAATCCAAAATGATATCTTTCCTAAATTGTGTAAAACCTAATTTTTGATGTGAGGGCCAAACTGCTGTTTTATAGGGTACATCCTTTATCTACATTATTGCTGTTCTTCAAATTTTGATGTTAAATCAGCTGTTGTCCTGATTTTGCCCGTTTTTTGAAATTTTGCTAATTTTTCCAAGCTTTCGCTCACATTCTGATACTTTTGCACTACTGATTCTTTACTGTTTCTTGCTATTGATAGAAAAAAAAACAATTTTTTTTCTTTAGGAGAAATTTTGTCTAATAAACTGTATGCAGAGAATGCAGTTTTCATTGAGAATTTTGGTCCGAGACAATTGCATGTCTCTACTCAGAGAGTGCAATTTTCACTGATTATTAGTTTTGTCATGACAAAAAATGATACTGTTTTAAAGTGGTGTAAAAAACCTAACTTATGATGAGGGTAAAACTCAGTGCTGTGGGGAAGACAATTCTTAGCATTATGTGTTGTTGTCTGTGTTAAAATAACAATTCAGAGGTCGTTCTGATTTTGCCAAATTTTTGAAATCTTAACCTGCCGTTTTTTCTTAGGACGTGCTTTTTTTGCAGTGTTTGATTACTTTTTGTTAAAATATTGACTTTGTCAATTCTGTGTATCTTTTTTTTTCTAAAATGAGCCAAAAAAAATGTTATCACTCGATTTGACTTTTTCAAAAATTTTACGTGAAGCACGTTACCATCAATTGAAACTTTTATAAATACGATTCATTTGAAAAACTTATAATGCGAATAAGCCAAAAGCTTCTTGTCCGTCCTTCAAGTTAAATTTTCACGATCCAAAATTTTTTGGAGAAATGTTACCTAGAGGTGTTGACTGGCAAATTTTGTCACATTGTGATGCTCAAGCAGCAATTAGATACGTAGAGTCCGGCGATAGAGAAGCGGAACCTATTTTGCGCGCTCAATCAGATGAAGCATTTTGAGTTGCATGTCAAAAAAAACCAGAAGTATGGGTGAAATAATTCGGTTCGTGATTTTTGTTTTGAACCTGATTCTTTTCAGGGTTATAAACTAGTTTATCACGGGAAAAATGCTGTGCCTAAAAGATTGTATCCATAAGTTTTTTCAGTTGAGGACCAAAACAATTGTCGAGAGGGGACAAGAAATTTTGTTGAGGTTTGGAAGAATTTTTTTTTGAGGAAATGTGGTTGTTGAACTTGTCCCATGGCAGTGCTTGATAGTGAATTTTCGAGAATATAGGTTCGGATGATTTTGAAGAAGGTGACCCCTTTTATGTGCTAGACTTTACTATAACGTTTTAAATGACATATATTATGAAATTTTATATACTTGTTTTGACAATTCAGCAATCACTCCGATCGAAGTGGTCACCTTGTGTTTTGATTACCAAGACTCTGCCACGCCCCTATTTCGAAAGCGGGGAAAACTTAACAAGCGTATGCGTATGAAAAGAAGTGTTAATTGGCTAGAGATTGAAACATCTACTCCGCTTTGTTTTTTGCAGCCAAACTTTTCTGGCGCTGAAACGACAATTGTTTTTTGGTTAAAGACGCTCATCCATGCGTGTTCCCAATTGTTCAAAATTTAGTAATTTTATGGTGTATCTAAAAATAAAGTACTGATGTGCAAATCCCGGAGTTTTTATTTGGAAACCACTTTTTGACGATTCAACCGTCTCGTCCTGAAATGCTATTTTTTTGATAAAATTTTCTTGCAGTCGATATGATCTGAGTGACCGTGCTGCTACAGACCTGCATGGTACGGTTAAGTCTCTAATTCCGATCCCTAAATATTTATTATCTGGAAATGCATTCGTTGAAAGCATGAAAAACAGTTTCAAAGTGCATGTAAGACATAAAAACAAAAATCAAAACCCCTCGTTGTGGTTTTTGCAATTTGAAGATCAAATTATGCAAGTCAATCAAAATAACTGGCCAAAGAAATTAGAAACCCGATAAAGCGCTCAAATGAAAATATTTTCTCAAATCTTAATGTCTCCAAGGTTCCTTTTGAGTCTTTTATTGAAAACTCGCATGAAATTATTTTGATTTTGTCAACAGATAGCGTAAAGGTTAATTGGCCCTACTAATAAAAGCAGTATATGGCATTTTTGGTTATCAATTGCGCACCTTCCACCAAAATTGAGAAATTTTTTTATTATAGATA
>NC_087063.1:60923849-61060619 GCF_963678635.1 Symsagittifera roscoffensis | reverse complement strand
AACAATGCAATTTTAGCTGAATCCGCGGAATGTTAACCTGGTCAATGAGCTTACCCTGCCAAATTGGTTTTCATGGCATAAAAGATATGCCAACGGATATTTAAAGGCGATCGACCTGACATTGACAAATTGCAAAAACGCATTTGCTTTTCTGGATTATATCCTTAAAGTTACAAAACGCTAAAAATTTGGATCACAAAATTAAAAGAACAAAGGCATTTGAAAAATTGAAAGCAGTGAAAACATATAAAAAGCTATATGCAAGACTTTCACAAAAAATTCAAGTGGAGCGCAAAACTACCAGACAAAAAGTTAACAGAAGAAAAAGCAAGTGGCCCGAAAAACAATCCGTCTAGCACTTAAAGTAAAAAAAAATTCAACGAATATATAAAAAAACAAGTTGAAGAAAATCTAACGCAGACTCCACACACTGCTTGTGTCCAAACATTCGGAAAACAACCACGATTGCTCCTAAATAGTGTCTTTGCATTCCTCCCCAACCCAAAAACATATGGCAACTGTAGACCAACAAGGTTAAGCGACTTATTAGCATGCAAGGTCGCAAGGTATAATAAGATTTACCGGTTTTTAGACATAGAAAACCCCGAGGCATCGGCACACCCTTTGTCCACGGAAACATCTTAGGGGCATTAGAAGAAAATAAGTTCCCATAAAAAGGCGTCAGCAAACCAACCGGCATGAAACAGCAGCAGCACACAACTTTTAAGACTACTGGTACAAGGCATCAACAAAATCCAGCAAACGACCATGACCAAACAGGCAAAGACTTGCTAAGACGGAAAAAGAACAGGAAAATTCCCAAAGCAAGGGGAAAACAACTCACGATACCCGCCTCATTGGCCTCCAAATCAGAAGTGTCAGAACATCTCCGAGAGAAGACGTACCGGAGGCGAGCAAAAAGCAAAGGGACACGAAGAAAACACCACCACCAACCAGAGCGTCAACGAGAACACGAAAGAGCACGCTAACAACAAAAGTAGGTAACGCTATATTAATCATGCAAGTGAGAACAAAAATTTAGGCCCAAAACGAACACCAAGTCAGAAAGTACCGTCCCTAAAGAAACTGATAGAGGCAGTGGCCCACCAGGGAGACAGGAGCGACCAAATAAAGGTGATCGGGTATCTAGAACTCCTAAAATAGCTGGGACCGAAGTAACAAGCCACCGCGACAAGGAAAATCACATTTCGCGAAGAAATATCAACACCGGCAGTATGGCCGATAAGAGAATCGAGTTCAAGATGACAAAAGCAACAGCAGGAAGAGGAAGAGAAAAAAGACAGGAAACAAGCCTGAGGATAGAAGTAGAAGAAATGGGAGATCAACTCCGATTCAAACTAAAAAACTAAACTCAAAAAGGAAACCGGGGAAGTTTTATCCGTCCGCAATATATATATTGAGATAGAGACGTAACTGGAGTACTACTCGGAGGATCGTTCCGTACGGATACGGAACCATTAGTAATAGTTACCTGGTCAATTAGATGACTGTATGACACATCGATTGAACTGGGTCGAATCTTGGGTCGACCGGTGTAAAACCATGGGTCGAACGGGGTCGAACCAGGCGTCGAAAGTTGTCGAATCTTGGGTCGAACATGGTTTATTCGTGGACCGTCGAACAGTATGGAATCATATTTTGAACATGGTGAACGTGGTTTAATCATGGGGCGATTCGGGTCGAGTTATGAGCGTTGTGGAATCATGAGTCGGATAGGCTCGAGTCATGTTTGGTATAATGAGAAAATTGAATTTCTGTCAGGTTTTTTTTGCTGGCAAATTTGTAAAACTTAACGATGCAAAAAAATTCACTATATATGCGTTTTTTGTGCCTTGGTTATTCGTACTGTTTTCTTTACATCATTTATGCTCGTAGTAGACAAATGAAAAGGATTTATTTTTTCTCTTTTCAATTGAGGTTGGCTATTTTAGGGCATAGCGCAACCTAATTTGCGACGAGTGAACACTTTTTTCATTGAAAAATTCAACCTCAACTTTTCAATATCTTTGAGAGGTTGTAAAAAATTGATATCAAAAAATTCAAAATTTGTCTGAAAATATTATACTGAGAAAAAACATGCCGTCAATTTCGTTGCACTTCGGCAATTCGGAGCTACAAAAACATCTGGATGTAATGAAATAATCACAAAATAGTTCAAAAAAATGCAAATTTAAAAATTTTGACAGAAATACTTTTTTTATAATAGTTGTCTCGCCTATGAGTATATTGGTGGGCAAACCACAAATTTTAAGTTTTTTGAACAACGATGTGTTTTTTTTGCTTAAAACGATGTTTATGAATTAGCCTTTGTATATACATTCTAAACCGTCTAGGAAGCAAAAACTTCGATTTGATTTTGTCCAAACCAATACTTAAGATCGCATCAATTTTGCTATTCATTCTAAGGTTTCCGTAGATCAAGTCAATCGGTTTTAGCTGGTGTAACTTCTAGTATCTGAGTTTGAGTCAAAATCTTTAAAATCGAGTTCAAATTTTTTCTGAGTTTTAGAATTATAACTGAAGTTTTTGCGGAGTCCTTTTTCTAATTCGGCAAAAGGCATCTGAAAAACCTGGAAAGATTGATTTTAGGTCAAATGCGATTATAATCTCCAGACTACAATAATAATTACTGCCAGGTCCAGGTCAAAACTCATTTGTCGCATTGTTCACGAATATGGGAACCTTCCCCGCACACAGTAAAAAAAGAAAATGAAAGATTATAATGGATTTTTATTGTCAGTCTCCATAAATTTCAAAAAAAGATTATAATCGATTAAAAATGGATTATAATGTTACTATTTTTCGAAACAAAAAAAAATGTATAATGATCGATTATAATCGATTATTTTTTGAAAAATATTACTGAAATTTTATTGAATTATAATCCATTTTAATCGATTATAATCCATTTTTATTCAAAAAACGTCATCGCATCATTTCGTTTTATTTTTGTGTATGTTCTGTGTGCTTTTTGGTTGGTTTCTTTTTTTACTGTTTACTGTTTACTTTTTACTTTCTTACTGTTTACTGCAAGGGCGGATTAGGGGGGGGGGGGGGTCGGGCGGACGCCTTATTTGATTGTTATTGATTAAATTGTCACCAAAAATGTTATCATTATAATGGATTATAAATCATTTAAACATCTAAAATTGGCGCTTATAATTAATTATAATTTTGCTTAAAAAACTATTATAATTATAATATAATCGATTACTTTCTCTTTTTACTGAGTGCGGGTCGTTTTCACAACTTACGATACGTTAATTTCTTAGCAACATTTGATGACAATTTTTGGAAGACAATGAAGTAACGACAAATGAAAGAGTGGTTCAGTGAGACATGAAAAAAATAGTTTGAATTGAAAATATACATATATTGTCATTTCCAGTGCAATAATGACTATTTAATTGTGTCTACTACTTTGATTAGGGATTTATTTTTGAGATTTTATGCTTTGCTTTGATTTTCTGTTTTGCTTTGTTTAATCTGAATTAGCTTCGGAGCAAAGACTTTTTAATTTTTTTTTATTCTTCTATTTTTTTTGAAGTTAAAACTTTTTACGGATTATACTGTGATGGTTTTCACTTTGGTACAAATGTTACTTTTTTATTTTGTTGATTTTTCATTAAAAAAAAGAAATAAAGTTTTAGTTTATTAGCTAATTTATCTTACCTACCTCGCGGTAAGGACGAATGAAAATGCCAGTCTGTGAAGAAAAAAAACAACAGTTTGATAGGAAAAATATCAAGACAGCTCGTATCAGGGCGAAGCCTTGCATGTTCCGACTGCCTCATAAGGTCTATTTTAATGGCATGAAAAAATTAAATGTAACAAGACTGCTCGTAGCAGGGCGAAGCTCTGAATGTTCCGACTGCCTTTTAAGGTTTATGAAGCAGTAATAGCATGGAAAAATTAAAATGTACTAAAAAATATAATGGAATTTTAAAAAAAATTGAGATTTTTTTTGAAAAACATCACCCCACACGCCATATAAGTACTAAAGGATAGATTTTGCTCATAGTATCAAATCAATTATGGCAAACAAATTTCCTTCAACCAATTTGGAATGATTTCTAAGACATATTTAATCTCCGCTTACGCGTTATTAGCGTGAAATATATCGCGCGTTAATTGTCCCAAATTGGACAAAATGGCAACCTTTAAACCCCCATAACTTAATGAAAAGTTATCATTGGTGAAATATCTTTTTAAATATAAGCTCAGGTCAACACTAGTTTTTGAATGATAAAAATTAAATATTCGAAATCGGGGAAAAAACCACTGCGAGCACAAATATTCCGTTATCTATGTTACGAAAGTTGGAACAATAATTTTGAATTTCACTACAAAAAAAATTATTTGATTACTTTTTCCTACATGAAACTGAGTGTGTTTTGCTGATTGTCGTATTCACATGAACGTATCCACACCACTGACATGTTAATTCAATTAACTTTTTTTTTAATAACGCCCTTTTTTGAAGAAAAAAATTAAAATGCACAATTCTTTTTGTCAGTAGGTGTGACTTAAAGAAAAACATTTCTCATTTGAAAAACCGAAAATCAGCACTATTTTAAGTACTAAAACGCAAAAAACTTCAGCGGCATTTTGGCATTATAATTTTTTGCAATTATTTCGTTTTACTTTAAATAACAGCAAAGAATAGTAAATGGATGGATGATGATCATTAATTTTCTATGCCCGTGCAATTGATTAATTTAATGTAACATTTGAAACCTAAATTTTAACCTAGCCAGATCATGAGTTATATTAAACGATATTAAAACTATTTGGGAAAATTAAATGTATCGCATCGTTCAAGAGCGTACCTGTCGTTTGCTAACACTAGTTCATATTTTAGCTGCTTTGGTCACAGTTACACTTTTTATGAAATTTGATGAATGCAAATTATCTTCAATCTGTCAACTCGCAAAGTAAAAAGAAAACTAGTGAGAGGCGACAGTTTGCACAAAACAAGCAAATGAAAACGAGATAGCTCGAGAAAAACGCATTTTTAGTTGTTCCGATTGCTACTAAAATTTCATAGATTTGTAAGATTTCCCGCACATGAAATGTCAATTGTGAAACGATAAATAGTGGAATTCATGAGTTTCGAGCCGCATTTATTCGAGCTGTTCAATACTCTATGCGAATGAACTATCTGAAACTGGCCTCATAACTTGATGGAATTTTTTGACAGAAGAACTTTATTTGTAAGTTTGAAATCAGGCAGCAATAACTCGCAGCTCGCAGCTCGCAGATCTTGTGTACAAGCACTTTTTTCTTTTGATTAACTTGTCTTTTTCCTGTTTAGAATTTTTCGAGTCCCTTCATTGTTTGTAATAAAAACTTCAGAGCTCGAAAAACTTTCTTTGACATTCCAACCGTATGAGTTTCCCTTCATGCCACAACTTTATTCAGTTAATGTCTATGTAATTTTTGACTGAGTCAAAAATATGTCGCAATCATAATTCGAGCCCAGATTAACTCTTCGAGTATCAAATTTGAGTTATTGTTCCGACTTTCGCTACGAAAGTAACGGAATATTTGTTCTCGGGCAGGGTTTTTTTTCTTCAGACAAATTTCGAATTTTTACCTAGCCATTTTTGACGAATTTTTTTCTGCATCATTCAACAGGTTTTGTTGTCCTGGGCTTAAATTTGAAACGATATGTATCTGTGATTTTTTTGTAAAGTTATATGGGTTTAAAGATTGCCATTTTGGCCAATTTGGGACAATTAACGCGATATATTTCGCGCTATTAACGCGTAAGCGGAGATTAAATCCGTTTAGAAATTGTTCCAAATTGGTTGAAGGAAGTTTATTTGCCATAATTGATTCGATACTAGGAGCAAAATCTATCCTGTAGTATTTATATGGCGTGTGGGGTGATGTTTTTCACAAAAAATCTCAATTTTTTTTAAATTTCATTCTAATTTTTAGTACAATTTAATTTTTTCATGCTATTACTGCTCCATAGACCTTAAAATGCAGTCAAAATTTTCAAGGTTTTGCTCTGATACAAGCAGTTTTCTTTTTATTTATACTCACGCTATCGTTTTGAGATCCGTTCTGCAGAAGTGCAATTGAGTAAACTCCAAGCTGGACAAAAATTAATTTGGGCAATTGCAATATTCAAGTTTCATCTTGAAAAGGTTTCCAAATTGTTACAAATTTTATTTCTTCTGAGAGGTCATTAAAATCATTAGCATTAAACGTTTGTAGGCCATTTTTCCCTCATGATATCTACAATCTTCAATACAGCACCGACTGTTGGCTTCTAATTTTGTATCCAATTGGTTTTTTGAAATTACAGCCTGCTTTTTCAACTTTGGTTTACTGTTTTTGAACAATTTTAGTCAATATATCGGTGTCCATTCATGTTTTTACGGCAAACGTCTGTTGCCCTAATAAATTTTTCTTTCGTTAATTTTGATTAGCACTGTGGTTGCTTCAACTGCCTACTTATTCGAGGTTTTCAAATGCCTGCTTGAAATGCCTGCGTCAGAGAAATTGTTTGTCAAGTGTTTAGCATCCAAATCAACCGACCTTCTTGTCATTTTGTCTACATTCGTTTCGAAAGTTACGGAATATTTGTTCACGGGGTGGGTTTTGTTTCCAGACAAAATTCGACTTTCTAACTAGCCATTTTTGAGTGAATTTTTTGAAGCTATTGTTGATTTGAGCTTAAATTTGAAAAGATATTTCACCTGTGATTATTTTTTAAAAAGTGATGGGGGTTTAAAGATTGCCATTTTGGCCATTGTAGTCAATTTTGGACAATTAACGCGCGCTATATTTCGCGCTATTAGCGCGTAAGCGGATATTAAAAGATTAAATTCGTTCCAAATTTTTTCAAGGAAGTTTATTTGCCATAATTGATTCGCTTATAGGAGCTAAATCTATCACTCTCTACTAAATGTGGCGAGTGGGGAGATGTTTTACAAAAAATCCCAAATTTATAAAAGAAAATTTAATATTATTTTTGTATTTAAATTTTTCATGTCATTACTGCTCCATAGACCTTAAAAGGCAGTCGGAACATTCAGGGCTTCGCCCTGATATGAGCATTCTTGCTTCAAATTCAAATGATTTTTTGAGGCTTTTCACCACTTGTTTCTCTCAAGAAACTTACTTCGTTTTGTTTTTGATCTCATGCTTTAATTTATTGTTTTTTTTGTCTGTACTTTTTTCTTTATGATCCAATGCAAAGATTATTTTTCACTTCAAGAGTTGTTTTTTGGCGCTCATTTTAATTGTTATCCAGTTTTGGGGAAAAACGATTCTGTTTTAAACACTTAGACTTGACATTCAGTTTACCAATTATTCAAGACAAATTATGCATTTTTCTCGACTAAAGATATGTAACCCATTATGTGAACTAATGAAGCTCGAGGTTATATCGATAGCAGCTTGATATGTATATTCAGTTTGTTTTACAATTCTTTGGTTTTCAATTTTTAGGAAATTTGATAAATCCTTGATAGATCAGTGATAGCTCAGTGATTGTTTGACAGTTTGCGTTTGCTTACCGATTGCCCTGATTGGTTTGTATCATAACATGTTGATTCAAATTGACAAATTATGCAATAGGTTTTTTTGTGTTGTTGTTATCTTTACACACACTGTTGATGTTGCCACATACTAAGTTTCATGTAAGTTGAAAATTTGGTGGGATGATTTGCTAGAATATCGACATTTTCTTCAACTACCAAACTTGCAAGTAATAACAAATTACAACAAGACTGCTCGTATCAGGTGAAAGCACTGAAACTTCCGACTGCCTTTTAAGGTCTATGGAGCAGAAATAACATGAAAATTTTAAATGTAATAAAATGAAATTAATTTTTTTTTCATTTGAGATTGTTTGTAAAAACATACCCCAACACGCCATATTAAGTACAAAGTGATAGATTTTCTTCCATTAAAAATCAATTATGGCATAAAAGCTTCCTTGAACCAATTTGGAACATTTTCTAAGACGGATTAAATCTAGCTTACGTGTTAATAGCGCGAAAAATATCGCGCATTAATTGTCCCAAACTGGCCATAATGGCAATCTTCAAACCCCCCTAACTTTGCAAAAAGAGATCACAGGTGAAATATAATTTCAAATTTAAGATTAAGACAACAATAAACAATAGCTTTCGAATGATGTTAAAAAATTCAGTAAAAAATGACTAGTTAAAAAGTCGAAATTTGTCTGAAGAAAAAACCCAACCCGTGCACAAATATTCCGTTACTTTCGTTCCGAAAGTCGGAACAATAAATGACTTTCGTAATTAACAAAAGTTTACTGTTCAAATGAGTTGCGATCGTTAACAATTGACCATGCTTGACCTTGCATTGAAATATGCTTTTGTATTGTGAATTTGAACAAAAATCAAAACCAACACCTCCTCCAAGCTTTTCTTCTAATGCCAATTTATAAAAAATTCAAAGGCGTGATTTAATAACTTTACCAGGTTTTGGTTTCAATTAAGCATAAATTTTGTGCTTTTCTCCCAGGGTAACAATTCTAGTTCTGAAAACTCTCTGTGAAGTAATTTGATGTTTTGTAAAACAATACTCACAGAATTTGAAGAACCCAACTGATCAAACAACAACCATGCGTATTCCCCCTGTGGGACCAATTAAAGAGTTCCAATCCTTATTACGGCCCAATTTATGAGTTAAGGGCATTTGAATTTTGTATCTAGTTGCAAATTTCCCCCTTTTGCAATAAGGAGGATAGCCTAAGAGTTTTTGCTGATGCATTAGCTGACGTGGGTTTTTGAGTTGCCTTTCGTTGCTTGTTGTTGCTGCAACCAATTATCGTTTTCAAAAAATGGAAATGGCGTTTTTGGCAGCAACGTGAGGAACTATCAAGTCATTATCTAGTCATGATGGAATCATGCATGATCTCAGTTGAACCCAGGAACTCATAATACTTTTTGGCCTACTGAGTCCAACCATACTTCAACATTGTAAATTAATTACGAAAAACTCATTAGTGTTCTTGGATAAAAAACAACAAACAGATTTCGAAGGCAGAGTTAATTGACTAATGAAAACATGAAAAATAGTAGACACGATTACATGAAATAGATTTCGGGATCAAAAACAACAAAACCAAAAGCAATCCCCTTCATGTCTGAATTCATTTGACCGTATTAAACTAAGCTTGGCGTTTTACTTGAGTGATCATAAGTAAGCACCTTATTGAGTTTTTGAGAAAACTAATAACTTAGGAATGAGGCTTAGAAATTTGAAAAATATTAAAATATAATTCAACGATTAATTCAATAAAATAGTAATTACTTCTTCATTGATTTTTCCCATTTTTATTGTTTTGCTTGGCATGAAATTGGTTTGATATGTCATATGAAAAAGGAGATTTTAATATATCGGCCATTTTGGCGTCTCTTTTCACACCTCAGAGGTGTTTTTTTTGTAAGTGTAAGTGCGCTGTTGATTTTTTCGCCTTCTTTTATCCCACACTTCTTGTGTTTTTATCTGTAGTGCGTGAAACGGGATGAAATTTTAATGTTTATCCCAGTATTTCCAGCTGCAATTTGACAATCAAAAAGGTCAGATGAAAGGCAGTTGCAAATGGTATTAAGTTTTAAATCTGCTTGTTGTCAAAACATATCATACATTCTTCCCCCTCCCTTTTTCCAGTATTGCCGTCTACTGTTTCTGACCGGATGACCGGTCTGAGTTGTTTTTTTTGCAAAATGAAAGCACCATAAAACAAACAAAAGTAGCCGGTTGCTTTGCAACTGGCACAGAATGTTCCGACCAGTAATCATTATAAGGGATTTTAGTCACAATAAAAATAATATAAAACTATAAGTTTTTGTTTCTTGTAAATTTTGTAAAATGAAGGTGCTGAAACAAACTTTGAAATATTTAATGATATCTAAAAAAGTCCGAAAAATTTCATGGAGTGGGATGAATCCCTCGTTCTTTTAAGTGATTTGGCGACACATTATAGCGGCATCTAGTCTAAACTCTAGTCTGAACATTGAGGTTAATTTTATTGACATTGAGTGAAATTTCTGAAATATAATTTTTTTAAAATCAATTACTGGTAAGTTTTGATATGCTATCACTTTTGATGACCCTCAAGTGTTCTTTATTTACCAGATTTTATGCGTAGGAAAACCGAATCTTCACCATATTTCATTCCCTTTCTAAGATTGGCGATCAAAAAACAGCAACCCAATCTGGGGTAATTGGGCGAGAGGGCAAAAAACGACGCTAGAAGCTCGCCAGACACATTGATCAAAACGATACTTCCATTTATTACTTTTTTCTACGACAATGAAAACCTCCTAAAAAACTTATTTCGTTTCCGGTTCAATCCAATCAAAAAAGTTGCACGTGGGTCATATAATTTGAGTATACGAAAGTAACGGAATATTTGTTCTCGGGCAGGGTTTTTTTTCTTCAGACAAATTTCGAATTTTTACCTAGCCATTTTTGACGAATTTTTTTCTGCATCATTCAACAGGTTTTGTTGTCCTGGGCTTAAATTTGAAACGATATGTATCTGTGATTTTTTTGTAAAGTTATATGGGTTTAAAGATTGCCATTTTGGCCAATTTGGGACAATTAACGCGATATATTTCGCGCTATTAACGCGTAAGCGGAGATTAAATCCGTTTAGAAATTGTTCCAAATTGGTTGAAGGAAGTTTATTTGCCATAATTGATTCGATACTAGGAGCAAAATCTATCCTGTAGTATTTATATGGCGTGTGGGGTGATGTTTTTCACAAAAAATCTCAATTTTTTCTAAATTTCATTCTAATTTTTAGTACAATTTAATTTTTTCATGCTATTACTGCTCCATAGACCTTAAAATGCAGTCAAAATTTTCAAGGTTTTGCTCTGATACAAGCAGTTTTCTTTTTATTTATACTCACGCTATCGTTTTGAGATCCGTTCTGCAGAAGTGCAATTGAGTAAACTCCAAGCTGGACAAAAATTAATTTGGGCAATTGCAATATTCAAGTTTCATCTTGAAAAGGTTTCCAAATTGTTACAAATTTTATTTCTTCTGAGAGGTCATTAAAATCATTAGCATTAAACGTTTGTAGGCCATTTTTCCCTCATGATATCTACAATCTTCAATACAGCACCGACTGTTGGCTTCTAATTTTGTATCCAATTGGTTTTTTGAAATTACAGCCTGCTTTTTCAACTTTGGTTTACTGTTTTTGAACAATTTTAGTCAATATATCGGTGTCCATTCATGTTTTTACGGCAAACGTCTGTTGCCCTAATAAATTTTTTTTTCGTTAATTTTGATTAGCACTGTGGTTGCTTCAACTGCCTACTTATTCGAGGTTTTCAAATGCCTGCTTGAAATGCCTGCGTCAGAGAAATTGTTTGTCAAGTGTTTAGCATCCAAATCAACCGACCTTCTTGTCATTTTGTCTACATTCGTTTCGAAAGTTACGGAATATTTGTTCACGGGGTGGGTTTTGTTTCCAGACAAAATTCGACTTTCTAACTAGCCATTTTTGAGTGAATTTTTTGAAGCTATTGTTGATTTGAGCTTAAATTTGAAAAGATATTTCACCTGTGATTATTTTTTAAAAAGTGATGGGGGTTTAAAGATTGCCATTTTGGCCATTGTAGTCAATTTTGGACAATTAACGCGCGCTATATTTCGCGCTATTAGCGCGTAAGCGGATATTAAAAGATTAAATTCGTTCCAAATTTTTTCAAGGAAGTTTATTTGCCATAATTGATTCGCTTATAGGAGCTAAATCTATCACTCTCTACTAAATGTGGCGAGTGGGGAGATGTTTTACAAAAAATCCCAAATTTATAAAAGAAAATTTAATATTATTTTTGTATTTAAATTTTTCATGTCATTACTGCTCCATAGACCTTAAAAGGCAGTCGGAACATTCAGGGCTTCGCCCTGATATGAGCATTCTTGCTTCAAATTCAAATGATTTTTTGAGGCTTTTCACCACTTGTTTCTCTCAAGAAACTTACTTCGTTTTGTTTTTGATCTCATGCTTTAATTTATTGTTTTTTTTGTCTGTACTTTTTTCTTTATGATCCAATGCAAAGATTATTTTTCACTTCAAGAGTTGTTTTTTGGCGCTCATTTTAATTGTTATCCAGTTTTGGGGAAAAACGATTCTGTTTTAAACACTTAGACTTGACATTCAGTTTACCAATTATTCAAGACAAATTATGCATTTTTCTCGACTAAAGATATGTAACCCATTATGTGAACTAATGAAGCTCGAGGTTATATCGATAGCAGCTTGATATGTATATTCAGTTTGTTTTACAATTCTTTGGTTTTCAATTTTTAGGAAATTTGATAAATCCTTGATAGATCAGTGATAGCTCAGTGATTGTTTGACAGTTTGCGTTTGCTTACCGATTGCCCTGATTGGTTTGTATCATAACATGTTGATTCAAATTGACAAATTATGCAATAGGTTTTTTTGTGTTGTTGTTATCTTTACACACACTGTTGATGTTGCCACATACTAAGTTTCATGTAAGTTGAAAATTTGGTGGGATGATTTGCTAGAATATCGACATTTTCTTCAACTACCAAACTTGCAAGTAATAACAAATTACAACAAGACTGCTCGTATCAGGTGAAAGCACTGAAACTTCCGACTGCCTTTTAAGGTCTATGGAGCAGAAATAACATGAAAATTTTAAATGTAATAAAATGAAATTAATTTTTTTTTCATTTGAGATTGTTTGTAAAAACATACCCCAACACGCCATATTAAGTACAAAGTGATAGATTTTCTTCCATTAAAAATCAATTATGGCATAAAAGCTTCCTTGAACCAATTTGGAACATTTTCTAAGACGGATTAAATCTAGCTTACGTGTTAATAGCGCGAAAAATATCGCGCATTAATTGTCCCAAACTGGCCATAATGGCAATCTTCAAACCCCCCTAACTTTGCAAAAAGAGATCACAGGTGAAATATAATTTCAAATTTAAGATTAAGACAACAATAAACAATAGCTTTCGAATGATGTTAAAAAATTCAGTAAAAAATGACTAGTTAAAAAGTCGAAATTTGTCTGAAGAAAAAACCCAACCCGTGCACAAATATTCCGTTACTTTCGTTCCGAAAGTCGGAACAATAAATGACTTTCGTAATTAACAAAAGTTTACTGTTCAAATGAGTTGCGATCGTTAACAATTGACCATGCTTGACCTTGCATTGAAATATGCTTTTGTATTGTGAATTTGAACAAAAATCAAAACCAACACCTCCTCCAAGCTTTTCTTCTAATGCCAATTTATAAAAAATTCAAAGGCGTGATTTAATAACTTTACCAGGTTTTGGTTTCAATTAAGCATAAATTTTGTGCTTTTCTCCCAGGGTAACAATTCTAGTTCTGAAAACTCTCTGTGAAGTAATTTGATGTTTTGTAAAACAATACTCACAGAATTTGAAGAACCCAACTGATCAAACAACAACCATGCGTATTCCCCCTGTGGGACCAATTAAAGAGTTCCAATCCTTATTACGGCCCAATTTATGAGTTAAGGGCATTTGAATTTTGTATCTAGTTGCAAATTTCCCCCTTTTGCAATAAGGAGGATAGCCTAAGAGTTTTTGCTGATGCATTAGCTGACGTGGGTTTTTGAGTTGCCTTTCGTTGCTTGTTGTTGCTGCAACCAATTATCGTTTTCAAAAAATGGAAATGGCGTTTTTGGCAGCAACGTGAGGAACTATCAAGTCATTATCTAGTCATGATGGAATCATGCATGATCTCAGTTGAACCCAGGAACTCATAATACTTTTTGGCCTACTGAGTCCAACCATACTTCAACATTGTAAATTAATTACGAAAAACTCATTAGTGTTCTTGGATAAAAAACAACAAACAGATTTCGAAGGCAGAGTTAATTGACTAATGAAAACATGAAAAATAGTAGACACGATTACATGAAATAGATTTCGGGATCAAAAAACAACAAAACCAAAAGCAATCCCCTTCATGTCTGAATTCATTTGACCGTATTAAACTAAGCTTGGCGTTTTACTTGAGTGATCATAAGTAAGCACCTTATTGAGTTTTTGAGAAAACTAATAACTTAGGAATGAGGCTTAGAAATTTGAAAAATATTAAAATATAATTCAACGATTAATTCAATAAAATAGTAATTACTTCTTCATTGATTTTTCCCATTTTTATTGTTTTGCTTGGCATGAAATTGGTTTGATATGTCATATGAAAAAGGAGATTTTAATATATCGGCCATTTTGGCGTCTCTTTTCACACCTCAGAGGTGTTTTTTTTGTAAGTGTAAGTGCGCTGTTGATTTTTTCGCCTTCTTTTATCCCACACTTCTTGTGTTTTTATCTGTAGTGCGTGAAACGGGATGAAATTTTAATGTTTATCCCAGTATTTCCAGCTGCAATTTGACAATCAAAAAGGTCAGATGAAAGGCAGTTGCAAATGGTATTAAGTTTTAAATCTGCTTGTTGTCAAAACATATCATACATTCTTCCCCCTCCCTTTTTCCAGTATTGCCGTCTACTGTTTCTGACCGGATGACCGGTCTGAGTTGTTTTTTTTTGCAAAATGAAAGCACCATAAAACAAACAAAAGTAGCCGGTTGCTTTGCAACTGGCACAGAATGTTCCGACCAGTAATCATTATAAGGGATTTTAGTCACAATAAAAATAATATAAAACTATAAGTTTTTGTTTCTTGTAAATTTTGTAAAATGAAGGTGCTGAAACAAACTTTGAAATATTTAATGATATCTAAAAAAGTCCGAAAAATTTCATGGAGTGGGATGAATCCCTCGTTCTTTTAAGTGATTTGGCGACACATTATAGCGGCATCTAGTCTAAACTCTAGTCTGAACATTGAGGTTAATTTTATTGACATTGAGTGAAATTTCTGAAATATAATTTTTTTAAAATCAATTACTGGTAAGTTTTGATATGCTATCACTTTTGATGACCCTCAAGTGTTCTTTATTTACCAGATTTTATGCGTAGGAAAACCGAATCTTCACCATATTTCATTCCCTTTCTAAGATTGGCGATCAAAAAACAGCAACCCAATCTGGGGTAATTGGGCGAGAGGGCAAAAAACGACGCTAGAAGCTCGCCAGACACATTGATCAAAACGATACTTCCATTTATTACTTTTTTCTACGACAATGAAAACCTCCTAAAAAACTTATTTCGTTTCCGGTTCAATCCAATCAAAAAAGTTGCACGTGGGTCATATAATTTCGCAAAAAAAGTCTTCTTAAAACGTCAGAAAAACATGGTCAAGCATTCTTAACCAAAAAAAACGTGTCGAGTAATCATTTACCAACCTAATAGCAGTCAAAAAAATCTTATATTTTTCGAATTCAAAACTTATTGCACTCAAAACTTGTTGTAGTCAAAACTCAAAACCTGTTGTATCTGAAATATGGCGTATAATTAAGTTCATAGTTTATAGGGTATCTTATTTTATAAACTTTGTTGCTGGGATACAATAACTGACAGATTCTTTAGTTTGTCGATAACTAATTCGTATAGATAAAGCTTTAATTTATCCATTTTTAAAATTTTGTAGTTTGATAGAGCAAGTACAGCCTTTTTAGAAAACTTGCAGGATATTTGGTTAATGAAATTTCAAACAACTCGATCAAAAACATGACAATTTTTTACCAATTTTAATCTAAAAAATTATTGATTCTAAAACGTGTCAGAAAAAATAACAGGTTAAAAGCTTGAAGTTCTTGAGTTTGAAATAATGAAAAACATTGAAACAAAATTTAGCAAATGCACAAATTTCTATGTTTTGTTTCAATGTTTTCTAACAATTATTTGATGAGCAATGAGATAATTAATAAATCTGAAGAAATATTTTTAAACTAGAAATGACAAAATGAATTAATTTCAAATAAATTGGCCATAGTGAAGAAAAAATTCAGGCATAACAAAAAAATTGACTTTCCTGCAAAAAATACATCACTTTTCACTGTTGTGTGATTATAAAAAGTTGGTGGGATGAGAAAATAGATTCGGAGCTTTAAGTTATTTTTTTAGTTACCCGCTTTGGAATTTCATCGATTATATCTTTGCATATTTAAATAAGGCATTACTGTTCTTAGTGAGGCAAACAAAAGTGGTTTTTACTTGTATTAACAGTTAATTTAGTGTATTGTAACCAAAAACTGATATTTGTTCAAATTTACGGTGTAATACAAGCAAAGTTATACGGTTTAGCTTTGCGAGCCGGCGAGGTTTGAAGGTTGGACGAAAACACTAATTAAACATAATTACATCATAAAAAAATAAAATTCAGGTATTGGCCACTTTCAGGCAAGCTATTTATGCTGTAGTTTTTTCCATCATTCTTTCAACTGATAACAAAATTCCTTTTCTGGTCCATGTCGATGTATCCTTTTCGATCCTTGAAAAAGCTAAACCGTATAACTTTGCTTGTATTACACCGTAAATTTTTTGTCTGTTCAAATAGAGCATCTATGCTATACTTTCTGCCAAGACCGAATTAGTTTATCATAAAACAAAAAACAACTTTTCGAAATACTAACAATTTTGAGCGTACAAGACTTTGCTATAGCTCTTCAGAAATGATATAGGTCTGTAAATATTCTTTTCTAATCTGCTATCAGGTTTATTTAGCAATGAAGCTAATGATTTTTTCAAGAGCATAGGATTCTTTCCAGGTTCAAATGAGGGATTGATTAATAACTTAATTAACTACTATGTTCACGTTCTTAATCCAAGACAATAAAATTACACTGTCAATTCTTGTAGAATTTTTAGTTTCCAAACTATTTTTGATCTCCACAACTTCATGAAAAAGTGCAAGAAAGTATGTATTTTGAATGGAGTATCAACCGAATTTTGACAAGCAAGATTTTGACTAATTGTAGATAAAAAATGATTAAAACTATTAACTATATTGTCAGGCTCTGTGATATCAAAATTGATTTTTTTCACGATCGCAACCTGTGAAGTCTGGGCCACTTTACCATTCAGATCATATAAAATTTTTAAAATTTGTCTCGATTCTCCAATATCTATTGAGTTTATTAAAAAAGTAGTAAAAAAAACGCATGTAATAATTATTTCTTGCATGTACTTATTTATTTTTTGACTTTTCTTTTATCCGTTAGAAAACTTATTTTTTTCTTATTTTGTGAAAGTTTCTCTCTTATTCAGTGTTTTTCTAAGTTTTTTTTATTAAACGTTAATTTTTTTTTTCAAAGTTTTGCTGTTTTTATATGGTGCAAATTCATCAAAAGTTTCAATGATACACTTTTGGAAGTTTTCACAAGATCACCAATGTTATCTTTATCAATAAGAATTGATTGGGCTAGTTTTTGTTTAAAATTGAATTGGAACGATTTTAGGCTGTTTTATTCGTGGAGAAGCGACATATCCGTGAAAATAGTTGACTGGGAGGAATTCATTTTTGAGAAATTAAAAGAGCTGGATAAAGATCAGAAAAGCGTTCACTGTTGAGAACCTCGATTGATGTGATAATGCGGATAACGAAATCATCGATGAAAGATGAAGGTAGTTCATTGAATCTAGGTTCTGATTCTAAGAGCTCAGATCCATTTGATGATTTTTGCTGTGGTAATTTCAAACAAGTTGATTAGTTCTGAGAATCTCCATAATGAAATCTCCAGCTTTTACTGTAGGTCACTTACATTTAGATAGTTATTTTTGAATTTTTTTCAACTTCTTCGGTCAAGCTCAATTTGATCAACATGTTGAGGCGCTTAGACAACTTATATTATGATTTGATTTCGTTAAATTTAATTAACGAAGCAACCGCTTCGCATAGTTCGCTTCAAGTTGTTCACTAAGATGAACATTACGTGTACGTGTGTGTCCTAGTTGAACTGTTCTTCCGCAACTGCAGATTTACCAGTTTTTCTACAATTGTGCAAGGGTTACCAATTAGTTTGACGGAGTTTTGATTTACCCAATTTTCTCTGAAAAACATTTCATTAGGCGTAGACTCAAAAATAGCTAGTAACAAGCTTAAATAACAAACATTACTAGAAATATTGTTTTCTAAATTGATTTCTAGCACTATCACTTGGAATTTGAAGAGCCGGCGAGGTTTGAAGGTTGGACGAAAACACTAATTAAACATAATTACATCATAAAAAAAATAAAATTCAGGTATTGGCCACTTTCAGGCAAGCTATTTATGCTGTAGTTTTTTCCATCATTCTTTCAACTGATAACAAAATTCCTTTTCTGGTCCATGTCGATGTATCCTTTTCGTCTGCTATCGCCAGTTTGTGAATTTTGTCCTAGTTTTATTAGTATCTTCAAAATTTCTGATGTATTTCAAAGTGGCCCATTCTGCTACACTTTCTGCTTCCAGAAAAGATGGACTTTGGCGATTCGCGTTTGGTCGGTTTGCCTTTTGGAGACTTCGATTGGAGGCGACGTGCAATTGAATTATCTGGCTCTTCTGTATATGCACCAATTTTTTGGCGATAGTTGGCAACTTTTCAATAATTGTTTCTGTTCTTTCGAAATTTTTAACACATGTCATTTCTAATCCAATAACTTTGATATGGTCTCTGCGGTTATAACTTTCGATCATCTCTGATTCCGATTCTGGTTTCAGGTTTGCTTTCGTCTCAAAAAGGCCGAAACTGTTCGTTAAGCTGTTTTGCACCTCAACTTTGAATCGGTTTATTGTCTCATCTACCATGATTTTCATCAAATTTTTCAGTTGTGCAATTAAGTGTTCCACAATGCCTCGAGTGACGCTTTGTAACGACCTACTGATTGTTCAGGTCCAGGTAATCGGGTTCAGGTAATGGTTGTTTGGTCGATTTTTCTCAATTTTGGAAGCGACTCAGAAGCATTCCTTCGGGTTAAACTTTTTTGGATACCATCATCTTTCATCTTTCCGTCTCTAAAACTATTTAATTCGGTTAACAAACAGTTTTGGTTTTTCTGAAGTTTCGTATTTTATTAACATTGACTGAGAAGTTGACTTCAACTACAAAACCTTGGAATTTTTTTTCTAGGAAAAAGTTTTTGACTGCTTGCATTTTCAGCAAGTCAAATTGTGTTCATGAGCAAAGACCTACTCATTCTTCTTTTCTGAAAAATTTCGAATTTTTAACTAGCCACTTTTGACGGAATTTTTTTATCAATCAAAAGGTTTTTTTGTCCTGAGCTTAAATTTGAAAACGTGATCATTTTTTGTAAAGTTATGGGGGTTTAAATATTGCCAGTTGGCCAAATTGGGACAATTAACGCGCGATACATTTCGTGCTATTAAGGTGTAAGCGGAGATTTAATCCACCTTGGAATCGTTCCAACTTGGTTGAAAGAAGCTTATTTGTCATATGTGTTTTGTTACAAGTAGCGAAATTTATCTTTTGTACTGTATATGGCGTGTGGGGGAATGATTTTTGCTAAAATGTTCAATTTTTTTTTCATTTTGTTTTGTTACATTTAATTTTTTTAATGTTATTAATGCTCCATAAACTTTAAAAGGCTGTCGGAACATTCAGGGCTTCGCTCTGATACGAGCAGCCTTGTTGATCCGACTTTTGATACGAAAGTAACAGAATATTTGTGCTCGGGGTGGGTTTTTTTTTCTTCAGACAAGTTTCAACTTTTTAACTACCCATTTTTGACGGAACTTTTTATACCATTCAAAAAGTAGTGTTGTCCTGAGCTTAAATTTGAAAATATTTTTCTTTTGTGATCAATTTTTTTTATTTATGGAGGTTTAAAGATTGCGATTTTGACCATTTTATGACAATTAACGCGCGATATATTTCGCGCTATTAACGCGTAAGTGGAGATTTAATCCGTCCTAGAAATCGCTCCAAATTGGTTGAAAGAAGCTTATTTGTCATAATTGTTCTGTTACAAGGAGCAAAATCTATTCTTTCGTACTGTATATGGCGTGTGGGGGAATGAGTTTTGCTAAAATTTTCAATTTTTTTTTATTTTGTTTTGTTACATTTAATTTTTTAATGTTATTATTGCTCCATATACTTTAAAAGGCAGTCGGAACATTTAGGGCTTCGCCCTGATTCGGGCAGTCTTGTTGATTGTTAAGATCTAATCCATATAAAATATACGATCAACCAATAAAACTTCCCGTACAAATAAACTTTATAAGACTTTTGATTTATAGAAAGTAAATTGGAAAATATCTCCATTTTGTCGCCTCACATAGCGGGTACAATATGATAATTTTGCGTCTGGTGACGTGCAAATAAATCTGAATCATGTTTTTAAATTTTGCTGATGGCATATTTCAGATGGTGAAGAATGCAGGCAAAAAAGGCTTTTTAAAAACTTAAGTTTTTCTGAAGAAATAAAACCGGACTTAGCACAAGTGAAACTCAGAACAAAAAAGCGAACCCCAACAAAGGAAGACATGTGATTCAGTTTCCAAAAATCAAAATGAAAGCAGCTTCAAAAAATGTAACTAGTTGCCGCTGCAACCAACTGTCACTTCCTTTTATAAGTGGTCGTTCCCGCAAGATAACAATTGGTTTTAGCTTGACAATTGGATTTCGTCTGTTTGTAGCTTTTGTTATCATTTATGTGTTTCTATTTTTTTCGCGGCCATTTTTGAAAAGCCTTTTGTTATGTACTGTTCTGACTTGGTTTTGTCGTCACAAATTGAAAATGATTTTTTTTTTCGTTTTATCTTATGTCTTATTTTTGCAATCGCACGATTACGAATCAATTATCGTGAAGAGCGTTTGAACAGTCTTCAAGTAAACGAAAAACTTCTTTCATAGTTAAAAAATTAATTGACTCATTTGCGCCAAATATAATCCTGTTTTTGTTCTACTTGTTGAAAAATTATACCAATTTTCTTGTCATGTATCATTTTTCAAAACACATGCTAGTTTATTGGTATAGATATAAATTTACCGCTTACTATTTTCGAGCCAACTTGAGTCCACTATATACAACAATTGCGAGCACCAGGTGCTAAATGGATAACTATAGACATGTTCTAAGGCGCTGGTAGGCGTCGGCTCTGATCGATTAATTGGACTTTCATCCGGTAAGTGATGACAAACCTCACCCTGCGATTTTTTATATCCCTTTGGGTATTTAGAAAATTGAGCCTCATTCATGTGAACAGATACTTCAACAGTCAATAAGGAATCTTATTCTTTTGCCTAATTGTAGGGCGGTGAACATTCGAAGATTAGATTAGTCCCATATACTTTCAACGTCTGCAGTTTCGCAGCTAATTCACCAGTTAGACTTCGGGGCTAAAGAGCACAAAACAAGAGCTTCTCTGGCGCAACACGCTCCCAGTGGACAAGTGAAAGACAAGTAAGACCCTCTGAATTGGGGGAAAATCGGCATTAGGGATGGCAATCTCGGAAGCAAAATTAGCCCCACAGTTATTTTGTTTTTGTTTTTTTTTTCAAAAGGAAAATAAGATTTACTTCACATATCGCAGTATATAGACCTTGTTTTGAATAAACAGAACGAATGATGTTGATTGAACATGATGTGCTTAAAGAAATCAATACCAGAGCCAGCAAGCTTTATACTAGAGAGTTGAATCTTCCAGCGTCAAAATTAGTTTTTTTTTTCGATCAGATTGGTCAGTTTGTCACTGCACCGTGACAATATGGATGCAATATGGATGCAGGGCATTGCTATAAGGTTTAAGAGGTGAGGGTGTGTGAGGAGATCAAAGTATTGTTTGACAGGCTGGCGCCACATTAACATTTTCACAAAAACTATCATCTGCCGAAATATTTATGAATGCTTAACAAAGGACCACGATATTTAAAAACTAGCGGGCATTTTTTAAGCACTGGTCATTTCAAAAAACAATGGACCCTGAACTAGCAATATTTTTTTCTCGACACTACAAAATTTTCAAATGATGGAAGATTTTAAATGCTGTTATATTTGCAATCGGCCTTTAAACAACTTTTTGATTAGAAGTTTTTTCAATACAAACACTTCATTTTGTCCCCGAGGTTATTTTATTCATGTCTTTTGCTCATAGTTTTTGTCTATCAGAAAACTTGTTCCAGAACACCAATTTTAGAAAACGTGTTTAAGTTCTCAACTTTATGCAGTTTAACGATTTAGATAGTGTATTTTTTGAAACGTTGGTAGCATTCCAGAGTGTAATAAATATATATGAAAATAGCGCCATTCTTTCATACTCATTGATTTGGAAAAGAAATGGAAAACATCCTATTTTAAATTTGGTTTGAAAATTTAATAAAAATCTATCATGTAGAACAACAAGTCCAAAAAACGGACTTTAAAAAAACAGTTCGAATTAATTTCAACTAAATCTGGCACACGTACATCTAATTTTTCTTTACGCCTGATAATTTTACACTGAAAGCCACAAAAGTGCCAGTACCGATTTAGATTGAGATGAAAAACATTTTCCGCTAAAAGCGGTTATCTTTTAATTGCAGCACAAATGGTGATGACCCTTTACAAGACAAAAAATTACCTCATTGACCTAGTTTGGCGATCATTTGTCACCTGAAGATTTGTCATATCCTTTTTCTCTCCTCTCCTCCCCCTGCTTGATTAATCACCAGTAATCTACCTATTAAGAGGCCAGAAGGTACCAAATTATATCGCATTGAGTGCAGAAGAGGTGACGTGTAATCATTATTGTGTGTCAGTCACCATTCTCAAATAGAGAACTTGTAAAAAATAAAGTTGCCCGCATTTTTGCTTTAATTAATTGATTATAACGGTTTTTTATGATGATTTTATGACAATAATAATTCATTATAACTATGAAGACAAGACAACTCGTATCAGAATAGAGCCCTGAGCGTTCTGAATGCTATTTAATTGGTCTCGAATAGGTTTTGGTAAAATAATTATTGGCAAAACAAGGAGTTTTAGGCTGATCATATTGAAAATTAAGTGATACAATTTGAGTCGTATATGGAATTAATAAAATCAATTAGCTGCTCCAATTCAATTACGAACGATTTTGTAGTACAGGCCAACTCTTCACGCGTGTAAATTATAAAGCGAGCAGTTTAGACAGCCTCGTGACAGCTAACCATTTTGGTTTGCACACGCGGCAGAGACCATGCAAATCAAGAGATTGATCCCTCGAGGGACCGTAGTTTTGTAAAATTGAACGATAGAACAACCACGAGCATATCAATTCCTCAATTTCTTCGAAAGGCGGACAAAAAGCCACTTGAAGCTATTTATCGTGAGATATTTTGCCGCATTTTAGCTCTTATAAACACAAACTTTTATCACGAAACTAAAACTTATTAGAGATCCCTTTCTTTTAGTCGAACGATTTTGCATTGATTGAAAAAAATCAGCCAAGTTCATCATCACAACAAAAAACATGCTCATGGAAAAAAGTGCATGCTGCAAAAATTGATGTCAAAAAGAGAAGAAAAAAATTTATATTTAAGTTGAATTGAAAATTATACAATTAGTTCTGAAGTTCTCATATTGAGCCAATGTCTGTGAATAGTAAAACTTACCTCATTGTAACATTCGTCTACTGCAGTCACACATGAGGCTTAAGAAAAATAGGCCCTATAACCACTGGCTCAAGGGTCAGGGACACTATCTCTTGTGTTTTCCCACCTCAAGAACGGTCGGAGCCAGTTCGGTTCGCTTATGACATGAGACTACGACCCGTTACAGCTTAAAGGCTACTACTAAAATATCCCCCCACTCTAGAATTAGAAACGTCCCCATACTTAGGTCTCTAGATACCCAAAATACATGAACGCCGTTAAAAACCGGGTTGGAACAATCCGTTAGGTTACTTTTTATTAGACAGTGTAACTTTGATCCATTTCAGATGGATCAACCTAAAACTCGCCTTACCTCAACATAACAATTACAAAACACACTCTAGAATTTAAATTTGTACTCACATAGCAGCACGCTCAAGAATTGGGAAAATAATCCAGTCAGTAACTAACTCAAGAAATAAATAACTAAGAGAAGTTTAATGTTTTATAGTTTGGACAGCAAGGATAAGTTCATGCTCTAGAATTTGAGTTCTCTTGGACCGTTGGGACACTCTAGTTGTCCGCCTTTCCGCTGAAGGTTCACTCTGGTCCAACTTTAGTAATCGCTCTCTCGGGGATACTCTGTCTTCTATTTCAAGTAGGACAGCTCTACTCTCGATTGTATATAGACGGAAATTGCGAATAGCAATTTCCCACTCGTTTTTACTTTCTAACTTTCCCGCAATTGCTCTAAAATTGTTCTGATTTCTTTTTCTGATTTTCAGTTATCGCGAGAAAATCGTGCATGACATGTTCCATTCGAATTTTTGAAAAATTAAATTTCTCTCCAAAATCAAGTATTTTCTGCTCTTCTCAAGGTCAAACTTCCAAATATGACCGACTGGCACATACTCCCCGGACTCGAGATCGATGTCCTCATCGCGCGCTGTCTTCTGCCAGTGAGTCCCAGAAAAACCGAGTGTTGCTCAAGATACAGTGCCAGTGGTCATTTACAGAAGTTTGCAGCAGATTTAAGATTATCTACACCCCAAAATTCACGACCATTTAAAATTTTCACACTATTGCTAAACAGCAATCAAAATCTGCATTTACCTGCACCTTTGAATTTTTCGCTTTTCAAGCCAATCATTTAAAAATCTCTTTTGTCCTATTCAATCAGGAAATTGTCATGCAGCATTTTGATTTATATAGTAGATGTAGTATATTAGTAACAATATTTACTTTGTTAAAATTTCTTTTTCGTGAATCCAAGTTTCACTCGGATTCACACTCAAGCCCCCCTTCCCTCTCAAGACTCAAGATCCATCCGATTTGCCCATTCATCTCGTGCTCTTCGCCTTGGATGTACTGCATCCTGAGGTGCTAGATGCGGCAAACTGTCTCAACAGTTCCTCTTCATCATCGGAACTAATCACAATCTCCTCCCAAGCCTTCAGCTGTTCATAGGATCGCATCCATTCTCTCTGTTCCTGTAATCTCTTTGCTTGGTTGGGTAGTGCCTTCACCCTAGCTTCTCGGTTCAGGCAAAAGGAGTTGTGCAGGCTCAAGCTCACGTTCTTCGCCAGGTCTTCCTCTAGTATCGACTCCCTCGCTTTGGTATTGTCTCTAGACATCTTACCCACTCTCTTCCATCCCGTCGTGATCGCATTACGATGGGTTAGCAGGGGTCTCTTGAAAGCTTCCGGCCCAATCTCGGCCTGGAACTGTCGATACTCTTTTTGATGTTTTTTCATGTGATCTTTCGTTGCCCTGTACAACCAAGACGTCAGTGTCGCCCGAAACCATGGAAAGTACCTCAAGCGACTCCATACGTGCCTGACTTCCGTTGGTATGGCGAATACTTTGCACGCAGTCTCAAACAACTCAAGTCTCCTGCTGTAGTCTATCGCGTATATTGACTCAGCCGTTGGCGTCGTCGCCTCCCGATACTTCGTTATATTCTCTTCTATCCATCTCAGAGCTAACATCGTACTCACTACTAAGAGCGTCACCTTCTGCCGGTGATCCGGCAGTCCGATCGACCGAATCTCTTCCACATCCCACACCAGGCAAAGGTTCTTGTGATCTGGATACCACACCGTTTGTGCCAAACAGTGGCATGGGCATTCCCCATGAGAGATCTCAATGCTCCTGAGATTACGCTCCCCTGAGGCTTCCAAGAGAGGCTCAAGCTCCATCATTTTCTCGTGCATCGTGTCGTTGTCTTCCAGGTTTGGAGTACTTCCCACAGGTTTCCCGATCACGTTTTGTCTCTCGTGATCGCTTGTGTTTTCTCTTTCCAACTTCAGAAGATCTTCTCCCCAGATTTCACTCAAGTCATCTCTCAATTCTTTTGGTACTGTCCCTTTGATTTTTCTCAACAACTTGTGCGAGTGATGCGACATTCGAGCCAACCTCACGCACTTGGGCACTGAGAAGGCCTTGTCCACCAGTATTCTCTGGCTGGAGACTTCCACCATCGCCATGTGTAGCGGGTAGTGACTTCCGCACAAGTTGGCCATCATTGACCCTATCAGCGACTTCGCGTTCAATGGCAAGCCATAAGCTTCGCTCAAGGGAAATCCCATTTCCGCCTCAAGACCAACCTTCCAGCTCCGGATGTGTTTTTGAGTCACCTGCAACACCCCGGGCCAAGATTCTACGCTCAACGCCGTCACTAAATGATGTTCAGACTCCAGTCTCTCCAGTGCCTGCAGACCACACATTCTCGAGAAGAATCCGAGAGCTGTCGCTATATTCACCGTGGTTCTCGCGTAGCATTCCGCTATTATTTGCACTTCACTTTTCTCCCTTTCTGTGATGTCTTCGAACCAAGTGATCAGGTCTTCTTTTTGAAACGACAGTATTCTGACGCATGACCGTCCATCGCAGATGTGCTCTCCGTTCCCACACGTCGAATCCAGACAACTACCCGGCTCCAATTTCTTTGCTGACCCAGGTTCGCTCATCCTTTCGCTTGGCTCTTGCATCTGGGGCGTGATTAGCTTATGCAGCACACTCAACTTCGCCAGATCTTCATCTTCCGTTGGTGCCAACCTCACCCGCTCAGTGGTTTCCTCGATCAGACTCGCATGGGGATGCGGACACCAGGAGGGTCTTAGTAGCTTCCATATCACTCCCAAGTTCGTGGTTAACAAGCCATTTCCACCGCCCATATTCACTTCAACCCTCTTGTTCGAGCGCGGCATGCTTATCACCTCTGGTGTTTCCTCAAGAATCAGGCCCAGGCTCGGCCCCTCTTTCTCCACCGCGTCTATCTCCATTATTCTTTCTGTCCAAAACTTCAGTAGCTCCGCTACCTCATGGTTTCTGTGGGCTCCTCCAGCTTCCGAGTCTAAGAAGGGATTGTAGGCTATTCCCATCACTCCAGACACATATTGGTATTCCCTCTTCTCGCTGAGTCTCGAGTACTGCTCTGCCGAGGCCAGGTTACGGTGAACATCATGTTCTTCCTCAAACTTCTTATTAGAGAACCTCCGTACCTCGTCCAGCTTTCGATGGTTCTCCAAGGATACTCTGGAGCTATCTTCTTTCTCTATTCCTGTACTCTGATATACGTTCAAGATGATCGTTGAGACTCTTCTCTCCATGGTTTTACTTCCACTTGCTCTCTGGTGGCATGCCAGGATGGTGCTATCAGACATCATAGACATTGTCCATCTCAAGAAACATGTGGCATCTTTTCTTCTAGCCAGGCTCAAGCCTGAATTGTCCCTGGCCACGTGTTGCATCAGTGCCTGATACACCTCTAGCTTCTTGCTTCCCAACTTCAGCCTGTCATACGAGGTCAATGTCTCCAACTCTATTCCCACCAGACTCCAGGTGAACATTAATTGTCCCGCAGTTCTAACGAAGGGATTCGCCATTAGTGGCGGTGCTGATGAGGATGTTCTCATCGCCTCTTCAAAATGATCCTTCAACAAACTCTGCCAGGACCTCTTCAGATGACTTGCCATCTCTATCTTATTAACCTCGGCTCTTTGCTGGGTGGCCCAATTGCGTCGCCTGCGAGCTATTCCACTGTCCAACTTCTTCAAGCAGTCCTCCATTTCCTTCAATGTTTCGAGGGCCACCCACCACGTCCGGGAAGTGTTCCTCGTCTTGCTCCTCTCCAATGGATCACTCGTCACTTGTTTGCCCATGTCCTGATGTGCCTTCGAGATCCATTCTTTGCCGATCTCCACTTCCCCTACCTGTCCGTTCGTTGAACCTCTCTTCACGTTTACCTTCTGAGGCTTGAAGTCTTCTTCTGACGTCGAACTGGTGGAAACCTCTATTTCCTTTTCCACTTCAAGTGGTTTCCTGAGCTCCGAGCTGTTCTTGTATGCCGCCGTCTTGCATCGGGCCAAAACGATGGGCGCCGTCTCTCTCAAGTTTCCTTCCGAAACAGCATCCACTGAAGGACTACCCCATCCTTCCACTTCTCTCTTCCTCTTGCGAGTCTTCACATCTCTGCTCGAGGGGGTTGTGGCTATCATCATTGATTCGACCTCTCCATCCACTCCTTCCAACTCTTGCCTCCCCCCTGCTCGAGCCTTAAGGATATTAGTACTTTTAATCATATTACTAGTCCCAACCTTATCCCTTTTTATATCATCAACCATTTTATCCACAGTTTTTTGTTTCAGAGTAGAGCTGTCCTCACATTTCTCTTTTCTAGTCTTCGATCGTGCGTTCCTCAGCTCCACTAGCTTGTTCAGCAGCTCTTTTCTTGCTTTCTCATCCAGGCCCGTTCCTATCAGGAGCGGTTCCCCGAATCTCACTACTGCGTCCCACAGTTCCTTCTTGAACTTGTCCAGCGTCGTCTCGCTGCCCACTTCTCGATTGAATTCCTCCAGGAACTCCTGCCAAGCGTCATCCTCGAGAGATCCCAAGAATATGTCCCTGTTCCCTTCGAACGTGTTCTTCCCCCTTTCCTCCGAGCTCAAGAGTAACATCCCCATATTGAAGGTCTCACCTGCCAATGGCAATTCTAGGTTCTTCCGCGGGGACGGGTTCAGAGGTGGTGTGGCAGTATCTGCCCAATTCTCTTCGCTCAAGTCTTTCAACAGCTCTTGAGTGGTGAGTTCCTCCCCTGATGGCCCTGGTTCAGGTGTATTCCCCACCTCCATGTCCTCTCCAGCTTCACTGAGAGTTTCATCCATACTTTCTTCCTCCGATTCATTTCTTCTTCTCTCAAGAATTCTTTTGAATCGATCCTCAACGGGTCCGCTCCTCTTGTCTCCAGGCGTGTCCACGGACAGTGGTGATGGTGTCGCAGGATCCAGCTTCTTGTATTCCGTCAGTGCTACGTGCAGTTGACCTGCTGCATCTAGCTCTGTTCCTTCCTGTCTTATTTCCACCTGTTCCAAGCCATAGGGCGCCTTATATTTTCTCGTGGCAAATTTCATGTCGTCCACCAGTGCGACGTGCCCCTCCATCACGATCATCCTGCCATCATCCCATATGGGCAACATGTTATCAAGTCCCTCCTTCTCAAGAGTTCTCAAGACTTTCCTCACCTCATACCCTGGGGGCTGCGAACCTCTACTCTTTTTCGCTTGCGTCGTCCACGAATTTACCTTCATCTCGCTGGTATGGAAATAGACCGCCGCCGTGTAGCCAATGAACAGGGGGTCCCAGCCATCAGTGAAATCCTTCTGCATTTCCTCCGCCCTCATCCTCGCCATTATGGAGGGAACTACCAAGGGACTATTCATACCTAAGGTCATCCTCCTGACTATTGGGAACTCAGGCATGGTTGCCGGGAGGATTTCTTTCTCCATTATGGTCTCTAGCTCCCTCTTCACCAGTGCGAAGCACTCCTTCCAGGCAGGAATTCTCAAGATTTCTCGTCCGTCCGCCGTCAATGGGTTCAAGTTCCAGAATTTGGGATACATTTCAATAGGGCCCTCTCGCTTGCCTCCCATTCTGCATTGCATTTGTCCCCTGAAATTGCACACCATCATCTCAGCATCTTTCACTTTTCCGAAGAGTACCGTGTTGCTCATACGCGCCCTGAGCACTTCTTGCTGACACCAATTCAGTGCTGCACCATCCAGTACGCTGATGAGACTCAAGGGCGTCACCGAGTGACGATACGTTATCACCAGGGGATCTGGAAACGCGTACGTTACTGCTGGACCATAGATGCAGGTCACCACCTCCTCCAGACCTCGGATTATCCCCATTGGGTCCGACCTCATTGCCAGACACAGGTCCGTCAACAGAGGCATCCCTCTGTTCGCCTTCTCCCATTCTTCTCTCGAGGTTGGGTTTTCATCTTCACCCGTCATGTATCGATTCTGCATCATGAGGTATTGCACCAGTAGTGTCTTCAACCCTGCGGCGCACTTGTAGGAGCTGGTTTCAATGCTCGTGTGGACTTTCCCCATAGACAGAGGTTCTCCATATTCCATTAACCGATGAAACGACACCAATTCCCCATGGGTCAAGAGCACTAGTGCCAGATACCCATCAACTCGAAGTGTCTCCACTCCCCGACTAAACATATATGCTGGACCCATATTGAACAAGTATCTGGGGTAGACCAAATACAGGGCCAAGAGCAGGCTGATGGGCATGCCCAGTATCTCCTGCACGAAGGCTCCGAAGATAGTCGCCGTGGTGCCGAACACTCCTGCCAAGAATTCTCTCTCCCAGCAAGGACTCAAGAACTTGAGAATCTCGTAATCTCTCCTAGTTTTCAATTCGCCGTTGGCGTGCTCTCTCCAAAATCCTCCAATCGTCACTTCATTGGCGGCCGAGACAAATCTAACCACCGTCATGTCTCTCCTTTCAGCTAGCTCCAGTTGCTTCTCTAGAAAACTCCAGATTTGTTTCACGAGGAGTGGTGCTTCCTCCCTCGTTTTATTCGTGGCGTTCTCCAGCCTTGGTGTCAGGAATGGCCACCAGCCATTCTCTTGGGTCAAGCGATATTTCATCGATTCTAACTGTTTCTCCGTCTCGACCACATTTCTTCTCTCGTTGCTGGGACCTCTAGTCCTGCTGGTGGAGTTTGCGACTTTCACATCCATACTCCGGAACCACAGGCTGGCCGTCAACTGGTTTATCGCCGGGTGATCGTCCCCGATGACTGGGCTGAACTTGAGTTGTCTAGCAAAGTTCGATATCTCTAGCAAGAGTACCTCATCCAATACAATCAAGACATCGGCTAGTCCGTAAAAGCCCCTCAGCGCATGAGATATGTCAGCCCATGCCGCTGGTAATTCTGATCTGTAAAGTCTCAAGTTTACTGGCTCCAGCTCTCGATTGGGGGCTGCCATCAGAATCCGCCATTCACTCCCTTCCGCTATCAAGATTAAGACCGCATACACGAATTGTAGGGCGGGTGGCATGCTGGCGTATCCTGGGGATGTGGTAAACACCACCTTTGTCTTGGACCCAAATCTCGAGGCTACGTTCTCTTGTACCTCATTCATCGCCGCAAATAAAGCCTGAATAGCCTCCCATATCTTCTTTGATGTCGGAATCTCTTTGCCCTTCAGTTGCTCAAGAAGTCCCATCGCGTGCAGGTGGTCATTCATTCCTGCAAACAATAGCAGCTCAGGTTCACAGGGCATCTCCGACTTTATTGCCACCACTAGGGTCAACATCTGGTTCAATTCGGCTCCTGGCAAAGAGTATACCAGAGTCTCCGGCCAGAACAACTTGGGAGACGTTCCTTCGAAGTCTGATCCCGCCACAATGATCACTCTTGCAGCAGCTGGATCTGCTCTATCATAAACTGCCAGAGTCTTGGCCAATTGGGTGCCGCCACAGGGCTTCCCGTACCTGGGATCCTCTGCCAACCTTGGACCTTCGTAAGCAGCGTCAGGCAACTCCATCCCCCCCGGGTTGAGCAGCTTGTCTACTACCTTCAATTGCGCCGGGGTTGCCAACTTGATCCTGGCGATGCCAGTTCGGTGCTTGGGAGGTTCTGCTATAAGTCCAGGACTCCCTAGCTGCTTAAGAGGCCTGTAGTTAATGGGTCCCATGATCGTTTTTGTGGGAATTCCAGTCAGGTCTGTAGTCTCCATTAACTTCGTTCTCGAGAAATGCGCCTCGTGTGCTTTCAACCAGTCTACGCAATGATGTCTATTCAAGTCCTCATGCGACACTCGTTCGATCCCCAGGGTTTCCGCCAACTCTCGTCTGCATTCCAAAGTCTCTAGATCCAGTTCCTTCACCTTCTCAGGATATCTCAAGCGGGTAGTCTCCCTAGACTTCTTTTCTCTCCTGCTATCTGCCACCACCACGGAGGACATCGCCGAGGTCGGGGGTGTTGATGACTCTACCTCCTCCGACTCCATTGGTGTGGCACTCTGCAATCGGGTCTGATTGCTCCTCGAGCTATCTCTAGTATCAACTCTCGCTCCCAATCGACCAGCCAAGGCCCTCGAGGCAAGGAATGGTGGGTTGGGAGGTGGCCCTAAAGTGAATTGGGCTGTCTCCAGCAGGTCCGCTTCTAGCGTGTTTATGTGAACCTGGAAGACATCGTTCAGCCACTCAGCTCCCCTTGGCCTATCGAAATGGATTCCATCTTTCGAGGTGTCTTCAGGGAATCCCTTGTTCTCCATGCGTTCTGCAACGTCTAACAGCCCGAGAGGAAGCACACTGTTTCGGTGTATTTCTCTGATCGCCTTGTTCAGGCTCCGCACCCTCTGGTTCATCTCTAGGGAGTGTTGATCAAACATCATGTTATAGGGGACCGTGCATATCGTCAACAGGATGGGATCCATTTGGATCCTCAGCTCCTCAAGAAGGCAATTTATCTTGTCGCTTAGCCTCGTCACTTTCCTTGCTTCTCCTCTCGACACGTCGTTGGTCCCAACCATCAAGGTGACTGTGTAAACTTTGGTCATTCCTAGCATGTCCAGAGTTGCCAACATCTGTGGCGTAGCAGCTCCAGCGAAACTCAAGACTCCCGTCTGCCAATGTGACCGGATCTGGGTCAACACCCGCACCAGGCTGTCCCCTATAATCAGGTGAACCGCACCCTCTGGCACACGAGGTGGCGCTAGATACTGCACCCAGGCTGCGTCGTGGAAGCAGTCCCTCCTGGCTTGCTGTTCCGCATTCCAGTCCAAATGACTATGCTTGTGGTAGTTCCCCTCTGTGTCCTTCTTGTAGCTCGCGATCACGACGTTTCTGACCGGCTGTTCCCTCCAAGTTGGTGGAAGCTCTGGCCTTGTCGCTCTTTCACGACTCTGCTGCTGCAATTTCTCGCCCAGCTCCTTCAGGCGCGATGAGGCGCCACTCACCTGACTACCGCTCGAGGTCGAGGTTGGTGTATATCCTGGTAACACCACATCCATCAGAGGACGTACAGGTTGGGTCTCTAGATTGCGCAAGGAGGGCGTCGCGTCATTCGGTATCCAGACCTCCAACCCTTCACTCATGTGTTCCCTGGCCTCGCGGTCAAGGTTGAACCGTCCTCTAGCCCTGGGAGCTTCATCCACCTCCATGCGCGACTCTGGCCTTGAGCTTGTCACCACTCGTTCGTTTGACCTGGCTCCCTTTTGTGCGTCCAGCTCGCGTTGTCGTTGTTCTATCCTTTCCAACTCCGACTTTAGTTGATCGCGATTCGCGGCGTTCTCCCGCACCTTTAGCTCCTGCTGATGTTCCGCCCTTAGCATCTCAAGTAATTTCAACGTCTGATCCCGCTCGTCGACTGCCTGGTCTCTCTCCAGCTGAAGCCTCTCCCTATCCAACTTCGCCTGATCCCGATCGAGGTTCGCTTTATTCTTTTCCTTCAGCGCCTTCTCAAGCTCTTTCCTTAGGACTCCCAGCTCCGGATATGCCTCGGTCGTCTGTTGTGCTCGCGACATCGACGGCACCTTACTCGAGCTCTGGCCCGTGGATCTCGCTGTTGGCCTCGTCGGTAGCGGGAACTCTCCTGCGCCGTGTTCGGTGTTGTTACTCAGGCCAGGATTTCTTGCCAAGTCAAAGCCCCTTACTCCTCCATCCGCATTCCAAGACAACCATCTGGTCTGTGCTCGATTTGATATGCCCTCAGTGGTGTAGCCGACTATCAAGACAGCCTCCGTCGCAGACTCCCTGCACTCGCCCTGGTCCTCCAACTGGAGGATCGCATTCAGCATCACCGCCATTCTCTCGTCGATCTGGGTGTGGTCCAGGTCCCTCAAGCGTCTGTACAGCTCGTCAAGAGTGGGCCTCTGCAGAGCCGTGGGCATAGAGTTCCAGAATCGGTCTGCCATTCTTTATAACTTCGGGATGTGTGTAGATAGATGTCAACCAGCTCAAGAATTACCTTACCAACTCAAGAATTACCTTACCAACTCAAGAATTCTCTAGAAATCTTCTCTTGCAAGCACTTGCTGTAGATCCGGATTGTCGCGTGTTCAATCAAGATTCTCTTTTTCTGTTTCTCGTTTGAGTGTAGTTGGATATTCAACTTTGTTTTCAAACCTGATCTGAAAACATAGAGCTCATTAAAACTTAGTATGTCACGTTCCTAACCTAGAGACCCCCCTTCTACCCATATGATTAAAATCTCATCATTCACATATCACTTAAAACAATTTGATTGGATCTCCCTTAAGAACATGCAGATTCATTTTATGTTTTAGCACCATCAATTCTTTCTTTTAAAATTCAATTGTCATGCCAATCACATCTTAAGATCCCTTTACCTGCGCCGCACCCCAGTACCTGACTCAAGACTCCTCCCTCACACCCGACCTGATACCTCCATGTACCCGACTCAGGCGATGCTCAAGTAGTACTTCTTGTGAAGATGCACCATTATCTCTGTTTCTGCAAAGACCACATGTAGGATAGCGTACAATTCCCTCGAGCTCAGTTTGCCCCTGTTTGGGTCGTACACCGGCATCGAGACCTCCACTATTCCTCTTTCAATCATGAAGTCACGTAGTCTTGTCAGTGCCAATATCACGTGTTCGGGATCAATTGTGTTTCTGTCGTTGACTCTCGTTACTAGGAAGCAGAGGTATTTGCCCGGGACTTGTGCCACTGACGGTGGAAGCGCTGCTATGCCTCCCAGTCCTGGCCTCTGTCTGAACAGAAACTCTATGTTCTGGTACTCTCTTTTGAAGTCAGCCTCCAATCTTGATTTGAAACTCATATCCGCCGTGATGCAGATCGCGCTGGTCCTGTTTGACAGGATGAAGTCGCTATCTGTTATCATGATGTTCTCTGAGTATTCATTGGGTATTTCGAATTTCGTTTTGAAATTCCTTCCTATGGTAGGCTCTGGTTCTTCTTCCTCCAGTTCCAATCCGCTTGTTTCCCTCACTTCCTTGAGCTTCTTTATCATCAAATTTTCGGTGTGGGTAAGTCCTACCCCCACTCCCCGGACAAAAATATTTATCGACGTCCCCGTCGATGTAGTCGGGTCTGAATTGTCCTTAGGGATGTCCAGTGGCCTGTCTGTTGCTGTCCATCCGAAAAGAGGGTCCTCTGTCTTCATGTAATTTGCTGCTGATATATCGACTTGCTGAATGCTTTGTCCTTCGTGGCTCTCGTCCTTGACATCACGCATCCACTCTAGAATCCTCAAGTTCGTGTTCTCCCTCCTTTCTATTTCACTCTGCTCGAGATCCGTCTCCAATTCTGGCGTCGAGTAATCATCCTGCGGATAATGTCCACCATCGTCAATGACCTGCCATTCCTCTCCGGCTTCCAGTTCGCCTGCGCTTAGTAGTTCATCGCCCAACTTGTCTGGCTGTATCTTATCGATCAAGAAGTCATCCCCGTACCTATTGTACCTCATGCCTGTGCGTTTACGATTGCCAGTCCTGGTTTCCGGTGGTGTTGGTCGATCCGGCTCCATCCACTTCGGTACCTCGTTTTGCTCTGGGTCGTTCCAGTCTTCTTCTACAAATGAACCTGCATCCGACTCCACTTCTATCTTTTCGTTGTCGTCCAAACTCAAGTTCTCATTACCATCATTTTTCTCTCTAGTGCCTTTCTCATTCACTTCGCACGCTGGTTCCACCACCAGGTACTCAAGACCTTCCATGTCTCTTGGTAGGCACCAGTCCTCCGGGGACGGGACATGAGGCTTCAGATTTTCGTAATGTGCTGGTCGCCCTGTACTCAAGCGATAGAACCGTCCTTGTTGATGTACTTCCGTAATCATGAACGGTCCTCTCCATTTCTTGAGTAGTTTCTTTGTTCCCTTGGGCGGTATGACATTTTGGAAGACCCACACGTATTGGCCCACTTCGTATGGCTTTGCTCTTAGTATCTTTTCGTCATATTTCTTGCGTTGCCTCATTTGCGCTTGCGCCGTGTTTCTCCGACATAGCTCGTTTAGCTCTTGTTGTCTTTTGATCGCTTCCTTCACGTATGCTTGAGGTGACGTCCTCTTCCCCTCGTACTCCGGGTAAAAGAATGTTATAGGCATTGCCCTTTCCCTGCCTGTCAACATCATGAAAGGACTGATACCCGTCGTTGAGTGCTGAGTACTATTATAGGCTCCTACTACCTGTGGCAGGTATTTGTCCCAGTCCGTCATGTATCTCGAGCAGTACACCCTGAGCATGTTGACCAGTGTCCTGTTCTGTCTCTCTACCAGCCCATTGGTCTGTGGATGATAGGTCGTCGAGTGCGCTTGAGCAATGTGTGATCTCTTCATCAATTCTTTTGTCAAGTCCCCCACGAAAGCCTTGCCGTTGTCCGACTGGAAAGTCATTGGACAACCATACCGCGATATCCAATGCGTTATCAGGTGATCACATGTCTCCTCTGCCGAGGCTGTCTGGCACGGAACCGCTTCCGCCAACTTGGTGAAGTGATCTATTATAACTAGTATTTGGTTATAACCCGACTCCGTCATGCAGATTTTCTGATGGTCTATCTGCACCACTTCATTGAATTCCGAGCTCTCGACAGACTTGAGGGGAAACTTCATCTTCCTTGGGTCTTTTACTTGAAGGCATGCTAGGCAGGCATTCACCCATCTCTCGCAAGCTTTTCTCATTCCCGGCCAATCAAACCTGTGAAGTATCCTTTGTTGTACTTTATCTATCCCCTGGTGGCCCATCTGGTCGTGTGATCTGAAAAGCACCTCCGTTTGGTACAATTGTGGTAGTATGATGAGGTTGTGTTTGTGTAATATTTTTTCCTCATCTCTTCTCTTGCACGCTACCACCCCTTCAGCTGTGTGATAAAGTAAATCTCTCTTTTCCTTGTAGAACTGGCTCAAGATCTTGTAGCTGTCTTCCTCAAGTTCCCCCTTCTCCTTGACTCCCGAATGGATCCATTTGGAGAGGTTACTTGTCATTTTGTCATTCTTCTGGGCCCTTATTAGGTCAGACAGCCTGTATCTCGCCTTAACGTGCTCCTTTAGCGCCATGATCTGTCCATTCATTTCACCAGGGTTGTGGGTGTCATCACCCAGCTTCACACATATCATCCTTTTCACGATTTTCATGTCGTCTTCTGGTACCAGATTCGTTCTGACGTTTGAGTTGCACGATAGTTCCCTTAGTGGTTTTCTTGAAACTGCTATTTTCTCGAGCTCTTCACCACCTCGTACCTCTTGTGTTTCCAGATTGTACGTCCCTGAAGATGGATCCGTCTGTAATTCCCTGTCGTGCTGTCTTATCTTCTCTTCCGCCAGTATCATGCATAGACTGTCTTGGTCTTCGCTGCTCTCATCCGAGTCTTCATCCCATTCTTCACGCTCCCCGGACAATTTCCCTTCTCCGGTTTCGTCTTCTTCCATGAATCTGGACCACTCCCCGGACTCTTGATCTGGTCCCCGGTGTTCAACTTCTTCTCTGAATGTTACTTTCTTATCCCTGACTTTTGTCTGCTCCAGAATTTTGTCGGGGATTTTTTCAACTAGTGATCGCACAACTTCCTTGCTATCAGTGATGCTTCCTTTTGAGACGTCAGTATTGTTCACTGTTTCTTCTCTCCGAAGTATGGTTAGTTCCGGTGCCTCCTGACCTTTCCCTTGGATCACGGGCTTGTCATCTGATAGTTTCTCAAGCAACCTCATTAAGTCTTCATCTATTCGGACCGTTCCCTCCTCTACCTGGGTGAGATCATAACCTTTTGCCTTGAGTGTCTCCCTCACGATCTTGGACTTGAGCATTATTCCTATCGGAATCCCTCTATTTTTCTTCAAGATGGTCTTCTCAAGAGGCTCCTTCGGCAATTCGGGATGATCTTCTATCGGTTTGCCTGATTTGTCCAGCCATCTCGTGAGTGGAAGACTGTCGTACGTTTCTTTGTCCATAAAGGAGAAGCCGTCTTTGATCTCAGGTCTGTCCGCCTCTCTTTGTTCTTGCCTCTCGTAGAACTCCGTCTTCTTACTCAAGCTGTCAGCATTTTGATGTTTATCTCGTGTTCTGTGCTCAATTATCATGTTGTATCCATCCAAGCGAACTATCCACCTCCCAATATAGCTCTGGTCCATTGAGTACGTTTTCAGCCAGCTTAGTGCTCGGTTGTCGACTCGCAGCTTGAAGGGCTCACTGCCTAGGTATGCTCTGTATTTTTCGACAAAGGTGACCACCGCGAACATCTCTGCTTTCGGTGCTCCGTACTTCATTTCTGTGTCACTTAGGACCTTGCTCCCGTATGCTATTGGTCTCAAGACTGTCTTCCCATTCCATTCTTGTTCTTGATGGAGAATCCCAGAAATGGCGACTACTGACGCGTCCGTGTCTAGCACGTACATCCCCTTCTCTGTCGGCATACCCAGTACTGGTGCCTCACATAGCTCTTTCTTTATTCTCTGGAATGAGTCTTCTGCCGCGTTGTTCCACGTGAACTTCTTGCCTTTATGTCTCATTAGTTGTTGCATCGGGTATACTTTGTCCGCATAGCCCTTGATGAATTCTCTATAATAGTTGGCGAAACCCAGGAAGCTCATCAGCTGGTGCTCCGTCTTCGGTGATTTCCAGGTTAGGACTGCTTCCACGGCGTCTGGATCAGGTCTAATGCCGTGCTTATCTACCATCCTTCCCAAGTATTTAATCGAGTCCTTGAGTATCTCGCACTTTGATGGTTTACACTTCAGCCCCGATCTCTTCATGCACGCGAACACCTCGTCAAGCCTCTCGATGTGGTCTTCTAGTGTCGGCGTTGCTATTACCACGTCGTCCACATAGCACATTACCAGGTTGCCGTACTTCTTCGTCACGCCTATCAACGCGTGTGCCATCAGCCGCTGAAACGTGGCTGTTGCATTGCAGAGTCCAAACGGCATCCGTTTCCATTGAAACAGACCCAACTCGCAGGCGAACCCTGTCTTGTCCCTGTCTTGCTTCCTTAATGGTACCTGCCAAAAAGCCGAGCCTAAATCAAGAGTCGTAAAAAATTTTGCATCACCTAACTTCGAGAGGCTCTCATCAATTCTAGGTATGGGATAGGCATCCTTCACCGTGACGGAGTTCAGGTATCGAAAGTCACAACAAAACCTTAACTGGTCGCCTTTCTTTTTGGCCATCACTACTCCACACGCCCACGGTGACTTGGATGGTTCTATCATGTCATACTCTAGTAACGTTTCGATTTCTTTTCTACACGCGTCCGATTTGTGTGGGGTCATGCGCCTCGCCCCCTCCCTGTGTGGTACCGCGTTTTCCTCAAGTTCAATTTCATGTTCAACAAAATTACAACACCCGATATCCGCCTTATGCCTTGAAAAGACCTCCTCATTTCGCTCTAGTACGTCCTTGATAGCTTCGAGCTGTTCATCTTTCAGTTTGCCCCTTAAATGTTCAATCTCCGGCAGAACCGGTTTATCAATTTGCATTTCATCTAGTGTGGGTCTCTCTGGAAAGTTCGAACAGCTCGAAAGCCCATCGTCCGTTTCTGACTTAAGTGATTTGATAAGACCTGAAGAATCTTTTATTCTCTGCAATCGTCTCAAGATACAAATTTTGTCCCTGTGGTTGGGACAATCAACAACTTCATTTTGTTTTGAGTTTTCAATTGTTTCATATCGAGTTTTAACCGGTAAAGCATATCCCAGCTTCCTCCCTCTCTGTATCGTGATCGGTATATCAAGGGTATTCAACAAGACACTGACGCAGAGGCCGCTCTTCGTTATCGAAAATGATCTTCCTAAAACAGCAGCGCTTTGACTATTGGGATTCGGAACTATACACACTTGCTTGTTGTCACTTAGTTCATTATAATTTTTCATCCTCAAGCTTACGATCGCCGCTTCATTAGCTTTTAACCTCACTCTCCTACTCAAGAATACCGGTGCTTTGTTTTCATTCGCCATTATTAAATTTACCGGTTTGATTGCGTACCTCCTATCCGGATTCCGTATCCTGAACATTGCATTATTTAGATCAATCGTTACGTCGAAATTCCTGATGAAGTCTCTGCCCAAAATGAATTGGTCAGATTCATCTAGGTTTTCTACCACGATGAAGCTCATCCACAGGTTACGTTCCCCCAAATTGAGGGCTATTATCGGCGTCCTGCCCAGCACCCGTAGGGCCCCTTTGTTTGCAGCTGACAGCCGTATTCTCGAGTCTATCAAGTCACCTTTGTCAAAGCCCATCTTTTCCCATGTTTCGATTGGTATGACGCTCAAGACTGCTCCCGTGTCAAGTAATCCACGCAACTGAGTCTTTTTGCCATTTATGTCTAGCACGTGCCCTGTCACGTCTGCTTCCGTCCCGATGTGCATTGCATCTTCTTCAAGCATGGCACAGTGTCCGATCGATCTTACTTTCAATTCTTCTTTCCCTACATAGATTTGTCCAATTAGGTCTTCGTCGCATGTTATCATCGTCTTTGTATAGATGTTGATTCCATCTATATTCAGCATGACCTCGTGTGGACCATAAGCTTCAGTGTACCTATTATCAACACGTACCGTTTTGCTGCCCCCTCTCGTGAGTAGTGCCCTGAGCGCTCTAGAAGTCGTTTGTGGACTTATTCCACTCAAGTAGTCTGCATACACGTCAATGTGCATTATCGTCTGGTCGCTCGGCTCGCTCAAGTTTCTGGTTACCTCGTGTCCGCCCACTGTGATTATCGACATTATTCTTGCTCCGATTTTCGATATCCCAAAAGGTTTACCTGTCACCATTTTCACGGTGTTACAATTCCCGGTCTTCATTGAGCCCGTTCTAGCCTCTGGTATTGAGTTCGATCCGGTTAATGCTTCGTTAAAATTCTGTCTTTCGATCTCCAACTTTAGTCGTTGCTCTATTTCTTTCGCAGCCAGATCTTGTTTCACTTTGGCAATTGCTTCCGTCGCCGCTTTCTCATAATTTATCTCTAGAGAGCTTCCGGCCGCGGACTCTAACGCACCGCTAACATGTGTAACAGCTTTCACTGTCTTCGTCGGCAATTCGGTGTTTGGTGCCCCCAAGTTCCTAGATTCAAACTCGTTTTGCCTGTTCCGCTGATTCTGCACCGCCGCTAATGCCAACTTATGTTTGGGGTGATTCTGGTCCTTGACCGCTTCCCAGAACAAGGGACAATCCATTCTGAAGTGCCCCTCCTGATTACAGAAGAAGCATCTGGCGCCTATCTTGATGATCAAGCCATTATAGTACTCGTGTTCCTCCATCTGGCTCATATCCTCCTCATCCGGTGCATAACCTAGGCTCTTCATGCCTTGTTTGTACGTTGTGCAGTCAGCCACATGATGATCCGCTGACCCGCAGTTCGCGCATGATCTACGCTTGTCCATATCATCTCTAGGTTTGTACCATGATGACCTCTGGGGTTGGCTTCCCCCTTGCGTGTTCCTGTTTTCGGAATATGAGTACTTCTTAGGTTTCATCAGCATGTATTCTCTTGATTTCTGTCTCATTTCTTCTGGGGTGGGTGCGCTGTCCTTCGACAATGTGTAGTATGTTGCTAACATTGTCCTTAAGTCATCACTTTTCACCCCATCGATGAACTTCGAGGCAATGCTAAAGTTCCGTCTATTTGTCGACTCCTCTGGGTCACTCCTCCTTCTCAAGCTCTCGAGGTCATCTAGGAACCGATCTATTGACTCGTCGTCCCTCTGCCTTCTCTTTTCAAATCGCATCATCGCTTGGTGACCCTTCATGCCTGACCCGAATCGATTCAGCAATATCTCGAAGATCTTGTCCGCGGTGTCGCGTTCTTCCTCCTTCTTTGCGACCACGCATTTTAATGCCGTTCCTTCCAAGTTGCTCAGTATGGCTGTACATGCTTGCCTTTCGTCACTCAAGTTGTCTTGCTCTAGATGTAATCTCATCACTTCCACCCAAGTGTCAATGCATCCATCGGAGTCGTCCTTGAATTCTTTTGGCTTCTTGAATGTCTTTCTTGATTTTCCCTCTCTCCTGTCGCTCGAGTCAGTGTTCCTCGTGGCGAAGGCCTCTAGAGTCCTGTTCATCATCTCCCAAGTGCTGGCCCATGTCATAGCATCTGGTCCTGTGTTGCTGTTAGCTGTTGAATCTCCCGGAGCAGCCGTTGTATTCGACGTTCCATTCTTCATTATTGTTTTCGCAGTTGTTGGTGCTATGCTTATCGCATCCCTGGTTAAGGGCAACGGTGTCGATTGCCGTTTGTTCCTTTGTGGTTCTACAAAGTCAACTCTGGTGCTTTGCGTACGATCCGCTGCCGGTCTTTCTTGTGGAGTAGAACCTCTCAAGATTGCATCCAACTTCGCCTGTATTGCACACGAACTCTCGGCTTGACTCTTGCTCATTGTGTCCATTCTCCTTTCCAGGCTCCCTAATTGGTTGTTGACATCATCATATCGGTTCTTCAACTGTTGCATGTCTGTTTTGATGTTCTTTTCTCGTTCTTCATTGGTGGCTTCTACCTTGTCTGACATCTCCTTGAGTCTCTCCTCTGTTGCCTTAGCCAGGTTAAAATAACTGTCTAGATACTCGTGCTTGTTGTATCTTATCTCCTTCTTTATCACCTCTCTGTCTTCTTCACTGTGCTTAAGTCTTTTGTCAATCTGATTTAATTTCGCCAACAAGTCACCCAGCTCAATGGTAGTCTCTTCATGGTCAGCTGTCGGTCTCTCTTCGGCCGTAGCCTCTGCTTTAGTTCGTTCCTCTCTTGGATTGGCTTCTGAGGTCTTCGTGCTCACTGTCCCAAATGTTCGTGCTCTTTCTGCTTTTGGTTCTTCAGTCACGTTTTCTTTTGTTTTTATTCCGAACATTATTCCCAATTTTTCCGTAAAAGATGTCCTCTTTACTTGAGAGTCTTCTTTCACCGTTTCTTCGGTGTTGCCTATTGCATCTTCCGCGTCATCTATCGGTGAGAACTCTATGGGTTTCTGGTTCGGTTCCTCTGCATTGGGCATTGGAGTTGACTCTGTCGCCATCTTCCTTGTTTCATCCACACTTTGATCGGGTGTCTCTAGATCAATCTCGATGGTGGGTTCTACTCGCTCCCCTTCCGTGTCCTCTTTCGCCCTGTTCTCCGCTGTACTCCTTGTGTTGACCATGTTAACTGAAAAGTTCGTCTTCGTTATCTTTGGGCCCGTTGATGTCGTTCCGCGCAGCGATGAATTATATTTCGTGTTTGATCCACTTGACCTTTTTTCGAGCACCGGTACCCTACTCCGCCTCATTATTTCTATTTACAACTGCTTTTATTTACAATTTTATTATATACACGATTCTATTCTAGGGGTAAAAAAAAATATTTTTTGTGGTAACAAATTCTGTACAACGTGTTAAAAACCTTATCCAATTCTCTTTCTAAAACCTCCGAAAAATTTTCCTTAATTTGGTCTTAACCCTACCTATTTCGATTTGTCTTATTCTGTCTTAAAACGCACTTGTTGTAATTTGACTTCAATTTCTATACCGTCCCAAGACTATTCGTCACTATCACAGTACTCTCCGCTAGTGTCCTAAGACCCTTGTACCAAGACCACTGTTCCAAGACTAGTGTCCCAAGACTACTGTCCCAAGGCTAGTGTCCCAAGGCTAGTGTCCCAAGACTACTGTCCCAAGGGCAGTGTCCCAAGACCAGTGTCCCAAGACTACTGTCCCAAGACTGGTGTCCCAAGGCTAGTGTCCCAAGACTACTCGAGAATTGCCAAATCCTTCTTGGCTGCTTTCCCACTCGACTGGTCACCTGTTCCAGTCCAGTCTCCTATTGGTTCAGCCAAGTGTCCCTGAACCACTTTCCCACTCGGCTGGTCACCTCTTCCAGTCAAGTCTCCTATTGGTTCAGCTCAAGTGTCCCTGAACCACTTTCCCACTCGGCTGGTCACCTCTTCCAGTCAAGTCTCCTATTGGTCCAGCTAAGTTCCAAGCTATCTGAAAACCCTTGATAACGCCCCACTTCGGGCACTTTATTCAGTTTACTGGTTTAAATTGCTAGGTTGATCGAAACGATCGAACTTGTAAAACAGTATGGGTATACTATTTAATTAATATAAAGGTTTGATCCAACTAATCTGGTGTCAAAGTCACTGTCTTTTTTCGTTTTATGGTTTTTGTTCCTTTTTCTATTCTTTTTTGGTTTTTGTTTTGCTTTTTGTCTTTTTGCTCGTGTTTTTGTCCCCCTAGTTGCCCCCCTTTACTCGGTTAGCTAAGCCTCGTTCGGAGAGCGTACCAGGAAATTTTCTCGAGTTTTCTTAAAAAGCTATCACGGTACAACCGGAAGGTTTGCACGATCCTGTCGAACCGTACCGCCGGTACTCTAGAATGGGCATTCAGCCCGAAGCTGTCTCAAGTGGGTTCGACTCCGTAGTCTTGATGTCGTAAACACCCAGGAGCGCCATAAAAACACTATGTAACATTCGTCTACTGCAGTCACACATGAGGCTTAAGAAAAATAGGCCCTATAACCACTGGCTCAAGGGTCAGGGACACTATCTCTTGTGTTTTCCCACCTCAAGAACGGTCGGAGCCAGTTCGGTTCGCTTATGACATGAGACTACGACCCGTTACAGCTTAAAGGCTACTACTAAAATATCCCCCCACTCTAGAATTAGAAACGTCCCCATACTTAGGTCTCTAGATACCCAAAATACATGAACGCCGTTAAAAACCGGGTTGGAACAATCCGTTAGGTTACTTTTTATTAGACAGTGTAACTTTGATCCATTTCAGATGGATCAACCTAAAACTCGCCTTACCTCAACATAACAATTACAAAACACACTCTAGAATTTAAATTTGTACTCACATAGCAGCACGCTCAAGAATTGGGAAAATAATCCAGTCAGTAACTAACTCAAGAAATAAATAACTAAGAGAAGTTTAATGTTTTATAGTTTGGACAGCAAGGATAAGTTCATGCTCTAGAATTTGAGTTCTCTTGGACCGTTGGGACACTCTAGTTGTCCGCCTTTCCGCTGAAGGTTCACTCTGGTCCAACTTTAGTAATCGCTCTCTCGGGGATACTCTGTCTTCTATTTCAAGTAGGACAGCTCTACTCTCGATTGTATATAGACGGAAATTGCGAATAGCAATTTCCCACTCGTTTTTACTTTCTAACTTTCCCGCAATTGCTCTAAAATTGTTCTGATTTCTTTTTCTGATTTTCAGTTATCGCGAGAAAATCGTGCATGACATGTTCCATTCGAATTTTTGAAAAATTAAATTTCTCTCCAAAATCAAGTATTTTCTGCTCTTCTCAAGGTCAAACTTCCAAATATGACCGACTGGCACACATTGACCTAGTTTGGCGATCATTTGTCACCTGAAGATTTGTCATGTCCTTTTTCTCTCCTCTCCTCCCCCTGCTTGATTAAACACCAGTAATCTACCTTTTAAGAGGCCAGAATATAGCAAATTATATCGCATTGAGTGCAGTAGAGGTGACGTGTAATCATTATTGGGTGTCGACCACTATTTTCAAATAGAGAACTTGTAAGAAACAAAATTTCCCGCATTTTTGTTTTAATTAGTTGATTATAACGGCTTTTCATGATTTTGTTTACGACTTTTTTTACTTTACGCTTTGAAATAGTCACGAATGTTAACTTATACACATACATGAGAACTTAAAAATGTTTTTTTTTTTCAAATTTAGAATTTTTATTTTGTTTCCGCAAATTGCTCTCATCTTGTGGACAAAAATGCAAACAACTCATTTGAATTTTCCAACAACTGTCTGGCAAAAAAAATTTGAAAAATTGTTCCTTTATGGCAAAAAGGCGTGTCATACACTTTTCATATATGGAAATTGTTTGGCAAGCATTTTTTTCAAAAAAAAATTAAATCAGTTTTTTTGTCACCAGTATGTTCAATTGTTTTCAAAAAGTCACAGAAGTGGTTGAACTTTTTTCTTTTGTTTTCGAAAAGGTCCAAAAATTGTATGACACGCCTTTTCTCCAAACACTTGATGTATGGAATTGTGTGATAAAGATTTTTGTTGGATGTAATTGTATGATAAGCATTTTCGATGTATGCAGGTCAACCCGGGCTCTGCCCGAGTAGACTATTTTATTGCTCTCAATCTGCAGCCAGAAATTTGTCGGCTAACGTTTTCCACATTCTCCCGGTCCGCACGGTCTACTTGGAAACTGTAATTGTTCAGTCTCCACGGTGTGCACTCACGGCCTGAACACGAAATCTTACAATCCACGCGATTTGAACTACCAAAAAATAGTCCCAACGGTCTGAGGTTAATGATTTTTGTCCACATGGTCTGAACACAAAACTGCAAGTTCGACCCGGGAAACAAACCTTTAATAAGATTCCTCCAAAAACACATCGAAAGTACAATCTGTTTGCTTCCTTAATTTTAAACTCTGTGTTTGCGTGCCTTTCAATTGTATCAAACACTTTTCAGCCTTATTCTTTTTGAAAATTGAAAAAATTGAAAAAAGCAGGGATCAGCAGGAAAACAACGGATTAAAACTGATAATGCAGAAACTTTGCGTAGCAAGTGTACGGTTTACTTGATTTCCAAACCTTATTTTTCTTATTTTTCTCAAACTGCAGAACGGTTCCGTTAACTTCGCCCTCCCCCTAACGTTTGCCGCTCTGCCGCTTATAACCCCCCACCTAAAAGCTTACCCCTAACTGAATCACTCAACCTGAATCAACTGATTGACCCCCTTCATCCTCAGGGACTACGTCCCTCATCTAAAAGCCCATTTTCACATAGAAAACGTAGAAAACACTTTATGCGCGTTGATATTCTGATTTATTCCAAAATATATTGATTTAATTGGATTTTCATTCTCTTTATCTACAAAAATGAAAATTAATCAATTGTATTTGATTCGCAATGGATTTTAATGCTTTATTGAATAATAGCAATATAATCCATTTTTTAAGATTATAATCGACTGATAAATCTTTGAGTGACAAAAACTAGTTAAAAGTCATTGATTGATAAAAAAGAATAAGCTTCACTTTCATTGACACTGACAACAAAACTCACTCAACTTTATTCTGTTTTATCCATGGAACTCCAGTACGGGAAATGCGATAAATCACGCCATTTTGAGGAAGTTTTTGTTGAGCAAAAAACTAAGACTTGGCGCGTTAAATTTGGCCCTTGTTTTTAAACGCGTTACTAGTTTTTCTGTTTTTTTTGTAATATTATAAGCAATTTCACACACACTTTTTTTTTTAGGTCGACCAAATTGATTTTCGGAGCTCTCCTAAATCACTAAAAAGAAGCTTTTTTGGCCACATTTTCTGCGCCGCAGGCATATTTTTTTGAAAAAACAGGTCAAAAAAGCCGTTTTTAGCCATTTTTTGGAAAACTTTGACAAAAAAAATCGCGTTTTTTTGCCGCGCACTCCCACTCATAGTTTCTATACCATGGCGCCATAGGCGCCTTTAGAAAACTTTTAGGGTCTGTCATCAAAAATAGGTTTCTTAAAAAGTATCAAAGGGGGGACCCTTTGGGTCGACTGTGGGTCGAATCCCTGAGGGGAGGGGGACGTACTCCCCCCCCCCCCCCCCACCGCCCATCTCCCATAATCCGCTCCTGATTTAAATGTCACGCTACACAGTTATCGGATATTCGACTCGATCAATTAGAATGCAATCATTGGCTGTGACACAATCTGAAATGATTATCTCTGAGTTTTACCTGAACTACACCGCTGATAAAACCTAAAAATTGTATTTCACCTTTTTTCTGCAGATTGCCCATAATTCTATGTTGATCATTTTTCGACAAAAACTGAAAAGGCTCGAAAAAAATATTACAAAAACTATCTGTAAAACGTATGTCAGGTAAAATAAATTCTCTATGAAAATTTATCTGGGAGGTACTAGGGATTTAATTGAGCTGTTTTTATAACAGCATTTAGAATAGCCAACTCACTCATTCAAAATAATTTTTTTTTCTGTGGGTATTACTTCTTTGTTCAAGTATCGTTTAAAGTCTTCTCCAGCATCTCCTTAATGCACAAATTCGAATTTGTTGTTTGGTTTACTCCAATCAAAATTTCTCCGCTCAATCTCAATCCATCAAAAAAACCTAAGATATTCAATCAAACATTTGAGTTGTTTCTCGCCGAATAACTGTTTAAAGGATATTTTGGAACATTTTTAAATCGTTCATAGCAACAACAACTGATAGCTTAAAACTCAAAGCAAGCTTTCAAAACATTGGTATTTGTCCTTGAGACAAATTGCTCTTTTTTAGAGGTTAGACATAAACAAGTTTGAACCAAGCTGGAGAGAAAAAATGGTTGAAAACGGTCAAATGGGTCTATAAACCCTGGAAGTTACATGTATAAATGTCTGGGTATTGGGGGATTCAAACCAGGTTGACAAACAAAAGAGTTTAGGCTCTTGGCCGCACTTCCATTTTTTTATTTGGACAGTTTTAGTCCAATCACACTCATTGTTCCGACTTTCAATACGAAAGTAACGGAACATTTGTGCTCGGGTGGGTTTTTTTTCTTCAGACAAATTTCGACTTTTTAACTAGCCATTTTTGACGGAATATTTTTATATAATTCGAAAGCTATTATTGTCCTGAGCTTAAATTTGAAATGATATTTTACCTGTGATCAGTTTTTGTTAAGTTATGGGGGTTTAAAGATTGTCATTTTGGCCAATTTGGGACAATTAAAGCGCGATGTATTTCGCGCTAATAACGCGTAAGCGGAGATTTAATCCGTCATAGAAATCGTTCCAAATTGGTTGAAAGAAGCTTATTTGCCATAATTGATTTGTTACAAGGAGCGAAATCTATTCTTTTGTACTTTATATGGCGTGTGGGGGGATGATTTTCATTTAAAAATTTCAAATTTTAGAAATATTTTTTTTTCGTTTTATGTATATTACATTTAATTTTGTTATGTTAATACTGCTCCATAATTCCTAAAAGGCAGTCGGAACATTCAGGGCTTCGCCATGATACAAGTAGTCTTGTTTTGTCTTTATATACTCTCACACAAACAAAATTTACTTTTGCGCTGCAACACCAATCATCGCAAAACATAATATCATTAAATACTGCAAAAAAACTTCAGTGCTTTTACTTTCAATGGTGTATTTCGAAACTTTTAGGGTGGCATTAGATGCTAAACTGCTGAAAATTGCGAAATTGAACAAGGAAGCACAAAAAACTGTTCAAACTTAATGTTACTATATTATCATTTAGTTGTCACTACATTCACGAACTGAAAAACAAATTTAGTTGAAAAATTATAATTGTTCTGGAGTTTGTTTTCAGGTTTTCCTACAAATGTAGTGTTTGCCGAATTTGAGTTGTCAGATCGCACCATTTTTTCATCCAAAGTCGGAATTTTCAGTTATAAATTTTCCTGTTAAATTTCTGTTGTTGAATACTGCTGAAAATCTATTAGGCAGTTTATTTGCATTTGATTTTTCCGGTCTACTACTTCCCATCCAATTATGACTATTGCCTTTTTGACTTCCTTTTTGCTTACGTTTTTGCTGGCCTTTGCAAAAGGCTACCTAACTAGGCAGACACTAGCCTGCTTTGCTTACATAATTTTTCGCATAGCTTTGTTCAAAAAAAATAACGAGTGAAAAATCAAAAAAAAATGGGTAAACACAGCTTTGAAGACCCTGTTAACTAACCAAGCTAATTTGGGAAGCAGGTTTTCTTGAAGCTTTTTTCCCTAATTAAACTTTGTTTAGTCGATGTAATTATTTACTCAACATATCAAATTATCAACAAAATCAAAATTCATTATCAAAATTATCAAAATCATTCGCTAAGATAAGTAAGTATCGCATGTTCGCATGTGCATCTGTTGTTCATTGATGGACGCTTGATTCTTACATTGGTTGAAACCTCTATTTAAAAAACAAATGAAGCGTTAATCATTTTAATGCGCTGTTGGTAAACCAGCCATTTCGCATTGTAAAATTAGTTTTTTAAAGGAAGCTAAACAAAACTGCACCATTAAATTCAGGTGAAACTTTCGGTTCAAATCGACTTCTAGTCTTGCCAAAAAGTGACACGCCGTGAAATACATATCTATGAAACAACATTTGGAGTAAGTTTTAAAGATTATGTGATTGCTCTTGATGGAAGATAAATCAACCGAAAGATAAACAAGACTGCTCGTATCAGGGCGAATCCCTGAATGTTCCGACTGCCTTCTAAGGTTTATGGAGCAACAGTAATAACATAAAAAATTAAATGAAATAAAATAAAATAAAATGAATTTTTTTTTTAATTTGAAATTTTTTATGAAAATCATCCCCCCACACGCCATATAAAGGACAAAGAGATAGATTTCGTTCCTTGTAACAAATCAATTATGGCAAATAAGCTTCGTTCAACCAATTTGGAACGATTGATAAGACGGATTAAATCTCCGCTTACGCGTTAATAGCGCGAATTATATCGCGCGTTAATTGTCCCAAATTGGTCAAAATGGCCAAAATGGCAATCTTTAAACCCTCATAACTTTACGCAAAATGATCACAGGTGAAATATCTTTTCAAATTTCAGCTCAGGACAACAATGGATTTCGAATGATATAAAAAATTCCGTCAAAAATGGCTAGTTAAAAAGTCGAAATTTGTCTGAAGAAAAAAAAACTCATCCCCAGCACAAGTATTCCGTAACTTTCGTATCGAAAGTCGGAACAACAAGACTGCTCGTATCAGAGCAAAGCCTTAAAAGTTCCGACTTTCAATGTAATAAAAAAAATTTTAAAAAAAATTTTGAACAAATTTGAGATTTTATGTAAAAACATCCCCCACACGTTATATTAAGTACAAAGTGATAGATTTGATTTGTTTGCGCCTATTAACAAATCAAGTATGGCATATAAGCTTCCTTGAACCAATTTGGAACGATTTCTAGGACGGATTAAATCTCGCTTACACGTTAATAGCGCGAAATTTATCGCGCGTTAATTGTCCCAAATTGGCCAAAATGGCAATCTTTAAACACACATAACTTTAAGAAAAATGATCAAAGGTGAAATATCTTTTCAAATTCAAGCTCAAGACAACAATAGTTTTCGAATGATAAAAAAAATTCCGTCAAAAAACGGCTAGTTAAAAAGTCGAAATTTGTCTGAAGAAAAGAAAAACCCACCCCGAGCACAAATATTCCGTTACTTTAGGATCGAAAGTCGGAACAACAACGTTATTTAATTTATGTTGTTGGTCATAGATTTTAAGGAAAACCAAAATATGAAGATCCCTAGTTGTCCATTTTGTGCCCATAAATTTTCTTTGAAATGAATTTTCTTATTAAACTTTTTTGGCATTTTCGAAGTTCAAAAAAATTAAACGACCCTGATTAATTCCCCAACTTAGTATTACGTGATAATTGGTTTTAATTTTTGATGAAGGTTTCACAGACTTGATTCAATGTGTCAAGTTCATCCAGAATCTCAAAAGAACATTTGTATTTGGTCTTATCAAAATATATGAAAATGCGTCGGGAGGATTGAGTATAAAATTATGCTTAACCTTAGCCAGAAACTCATTGTAGCGCAACGACTCGCGCGAGGTGATAGTAAGATTCTTGATACGCTTGATCGTAATAATAGTGGGATTAAAAAGTGTTGCTGCATTATGTAGAAATTTAGCTACGTTTTACGTTTTCGAATTGATTTGCAAATTGAAATGTCCTAAGGTTGAGATAACGTTAGTCAGCAACAACTTGAAGCACCAAAAACCCTTGGTAGAAAATCATTTTTTTGTTTCACCTTTCAAAAAACGTATTTGCTTCTTATGTCTTTGTTTATCAAATATCTCTGCAAATTACCATTAGTTGGCGCAACCGAGAACAAATTTGCTCGAATTTAAGCAGAAATGTGTGTTTCTAAAATTGCAAAAAAAAAAAAACCAATCTCGATTGCTCGATTTTCTTAAAAGTTACAAAAACAGTGTCATTTTAAAGCAATTCAAGGTATTATTTCATATCTTTGATTTCTATATCACGTGCGATAAATTTTTTCTAGATCAAAGTTATGGCAAATATTAATTTTTTTAATGTGGTTCCTGCTAGTCGCAGAGGAGCTATCAGTAGGCCTTAAGAGTCCTGTCAAGGAGAGTCCATTTGTGTTCTCTCCCCAAATTCCAGACTGTTATTTTGTTGTGCATTGTAATGCTTCGTCTATTATGTAGACTCGAAGCATGTTTATCTCGTTGCAGTTGAGCAGTGAACTGATTTATGGCTATTTCTTTCCAAAAATTGTATATTCTTAATAATAGATGAGAAATAAATAATTTCTGTACAGAAAACACAGAAAATTAGGTTATATTATCTATAAAAAACTTCTATCAAGATTCGAAGGTTTTGTTGGGTACGGGCAGGAGGCCGAATTCGGCATAGCAGGTCCAATTTTGATCAGTTTCGGCTTAGACGCAGTGATTCTGCTGATGAGATTTTTTTGAATAATTTACTCTCCCATCAAATATATTATTATCGTATACTATTAACCTTCAATCAACCAGCCTACCTCTCCTAACGATTCTCTCCTCTGATTGGTCAAGTCCATTTTTTGTTTATTTTTACTCCCCTTCTTTCCTCACAGTTGGCAAACGGTCCAACCTATTGCATGCTACTTGAACAAATAAAACATTCCTCTTTTATTACCTATTTCACTGATTAGTTTCCATTTAAAAGGAATAACTAAAGATAGAGATCGTTTATTCTTTTTCATTTCAAACATTCTGCAGCTATTACTTACCATTAAAATCATCAAGGCGACAAACATCATTCTTCAAGTAGATAGCCTAACTTTTATGCCCACATAGGCAAAATTTGTTCAAATTGGAGGCTGTTTTTCACAAATAGAGGTGAAATTTGCCTGTTGAATTGTTCGGATCAAATAGTGGGTTAAATTTTAACTCCAGTCAGGATATTGAATTTTAAAATTAAATTTAAGGCGTTGGTACAAAATGACAGAAAAAGGGCCTTGGACCATTCTTTCGTGTCATTCACAATTAGTCTAAATATTCACAGGTAATTTGTAAACAAGCCATAGGTGATTACATTCAAAACACTCCTGTATTTTGCATTTCTACTTTTAACTTCTCGGTATCAGGGAAACTCGGCTCTTTAATTTTGCAAGTTTTCTGTAATCTAATGAAATTGGAGCCGCATATTTGCACCAAATTTTTTATCGCTATATTTCAGTCTGAAAATTTGTGCGTTCTTCATAATCACGTAATCATTTTTTATTGGAAAATAGGTCCAAAATTTTCAGACGTACAATTTATCCGTGTTGTTTCTTAATTTCTTATTGTTTGCAGTTTTATTTGCTACCCAAAATTCAATAATGTCCGTCAAATTAATTCAGACTTGCTCTTCCATTATTAATCGACGTAGTCTTAAAGAAAAAAACAAATAAGAACAGTCAATATTATTTATTGTTCAGCATTTCTTTTAAGTTCCGCTTTTTTACCGGACTAAGAAAAAACCTCCGCAAACTGGAATTTTGCTTTCCATTTGCTCTATTTTTTATGTCCAACTAATTACAGAACCTATAGACTGATTTGATTTCGATTAATTATAGTTCATTGTACTGTTTTTTTTTCAGATACTGTTTAATTGAAACTTTGGCTACAATAAAACCAGAAAATGCTTTCAAATTTGGTCACATCTTCAACTGCTAATGAGTCGTTTTTGACGTCAATGATGACGTCACTACCAGCAAGCATAGGAAAAGGGGGAGGGGCAGCTGATGACTCATTAACATCCGACGGGGTGGGTGCTTCAGACATGGCCCAGATAGTGCTTCTGGGGGTGTTGGTTGTGATCAGTGTGATGGGAAATTTGCTGGTGGTGGGGGCGGTTGCCAGGGAACAGAGGTTGAGGACATACACCAACTACTTCATAGTGTCACTGGCATGTGCGGATCTGCTGGTGTCGGTGGTCGTCGTGCCAGTGTCCATAGTATACCAGGTTAGCTATTTATGGTGTTACGTCAAAATCACATCTTTGAAGTTCAAAATTTTGACGCCCGCAATCTCAGTTAGTTGTAGTTAAGATGGGAAAAGTTTCTTCAAGATTTTTTGAATCGGAATTCAGAGTCTTAGCATCGAGGTAGCTTCTCCAAGCAGGGTCACAAAAAAGTTTTTCATCATTCGCTGTATTTGATCATAACTTTACTTTTTCATTGTTTTGGACAAGGAAATAATATTCACCTTGATTAATTCCTTCCTTTTATCAAACAATAGTTAAATTGGGAAAGAAAACTAGGTGATGTTTGATCTTATTATAGACTGAAAGCCATTGTAATTGGATTAATCCATTCCTTTAAAGTATTCCTTCTTTGCCGGAGACGAAACAATTTTTCCATATACAGGTATTAATCATGGAGCTTTAATAGTCTGGAGTATCGATGAATTAGCGTTCACTGCCGACGACGCGACGCTTTTTTCCCGATGTCGACTACTTTACCAGCCTTTATTTTGTTCAAACTATATGAAACTCATGAGCCGTAAATTCACAATGCGAAACCATGATTTGGCAAATTTCATTTTCAACTGATTTAGCGGAAGAGTTTTTTGTAAAACCTCAAATTACATGTTGTCCTAAGTTTTCAACTTGAGAAATTATACTGTTTATAAACCGTGCATACATATCTACTTTTTCCGGTTTTTGTAGATAGTCTTTTTTGCCCTAAAGCTTTGCCCTGTTTCGCTGTAGATAAATTGGAATATTTTCAGAAACGTCTGAAGACTGACTATTTGGTCTAAGGACTTTATCTCAGGCTTGAGTCTGGCTTGTAAATTGTTTAGAAATTGTGTTTTTCTTATTGTTCCGACTTTCGATACGACAGTAACGGAATATTTGTGCTCGAGGTGGGTTTTTTTCGTCAGACAAATTTCGACTTTTTAACTGGCCATTTTTGACGGAGTTCTTTTATATCATTCGAAAGTATTGTTGTCCTGAGCTTAAATTTGAAAAGATATTTCACCTGTTATCAGGGGCGGATTTAGGGGGGGGGGGGGGGTTGGACGCCCCCCTTCCTCAGGGAATATATTACTAACTATAACGCCAATATAACGTCCCTCCTCAGGGAATATATTAAGCCAATATATACTAACTTTGAGGGGGAGCGAGCGCCAAAAAAAACGCGATTTTTTTTTGTCAAAATTTTTCAAAAAGTGCCCGAAAACGGCTTTTTGACTGTTTTTTCAAAAACTTGCCTGCGGCGCACAAAATTTTGCCAAAATAAGGGCAAAACAGTGCTTTGGGAAAGCTCGAAGAATCAATTTGGTCGACCTAAAAATAAAGGTCGTCAAAATTTTGGAAAATTTTTTGAAAATCCGCCCCCTTCGAGAAAATCCTAGATCTGCCCCTGCCTGTTATCACTTTTTGTAAAGTTATGAATGTTTAAAGATATCCATTTTGACCAATTTGGGTCAATTAACGCGCGATATATTTTGTCCTATTAACGCGTAAGCGGAGATTTAATCCGTCATAGAAATCGTTCCAAATTGGTTGAAAGAAGCTTATTTGCCATGACTGATTTGCTACAGAGAGCGAAATTTATTTTTTTGTACTTTATATAGCGTGTGGGGGGATGATTTTCATAGAATCCCATTTTCAAATTTAAAATTTTTTTTTCATTTTATTTTTTTACTTTCAATTTGTCATGATATTAATGTGGCGAGTGGGGGGATGTTTTTACAAAAAATCCCAAATTAAAATAAAAATTAATTTTATTTTTGTATTTAAATTTTTCATGTCATGACTGCTCCATAAACCTTCAAAGGCAGTCGGGACATTCAGGGCTTCGCCCTGATACGAGCAGTCTTGTTATAATTCTTAAAACAATTGGTTGACATAGTATGTCACTATTTTCAGTTGGCGCCTTTGGATGTCATTTTTTTGAAAAAAAAATCCCAAAAAAGTTTAAAAATCAGTTTGGTTTGGCGAATAAAAAATACTATCGAAATTAAAATTAATCAGAACTAGACAAAAAACTGATAATTACGGGTCAAATTATGGGTTTTTGGAATTGTAAGCGGATTCCGCAACAAGTACGCTCTCCTTGTTCTTCATTGTTCTTTCATTTTTTTAAATACAAATTCTGTAACAAAAAACAAATTGTAAGATTATCAATTTAAGATTGAGAAGGAAAACAAATGTATGCATGGCAGCTATGCCTGATAGCTAAGCGGAATTTTTTGTATCAAATTACAAATGCGGTAGTTGTGATGCATTTAAGAGTGTTAGATGAAAATTAATCAACCACGTAATTGGGAAATTGGGAAGTGGCTTCAGGAGATTTTTACCTTGCGAAAACAAGCATCTTAAGAAACCGTCGTTACAAGCCAATTGATACATATTCCACCCTTTTCAATTGTGAATAGCGCAGTAAAAATGATTCACAAAACGTTTTCTGAATTTACACAAATTTCAAAAAAGTTATAGTTTCAAGACCACAATGTGGTTGAATAAATGCGGCCTGAACTTTTTCTGCTGCATGAACAGTAAATGGCAATTCATGGTCCAATTTTTAAAGAAAATATAACTGATATAGTCAATATTTGGCGATTGACAATGTTAACCGAAAAATCAGTTCTATAACCCCGCTTTATGTTTTGGTATGGAATTGCACTAAAATCACATGAAACATTTTGACATAAGAGAGCTTCTTCAAAATTTTTCGTAACTAGTAGAAGACATTTCAATCAAATCTGAAAGGTCTTCAATATAATATTTTTTGACAAATTCAGCTATTAGGTAATAACGGGTAAAAGACAGCAAGCCGACAGGACTTCAAGCTAGACTAAAATTGCAAGAAACTCGCGATATCTTACAGGAAAAAACTTTGGACCTGGTGAGGGTGTCCTTGCCATAGAAATAGTTTAAGCCACCCAAAATTCCAAATGTGCTGATTTGCAAATTGTGTTGTCGTGTTGACTTTTGAAGCAAATGTAGAATATATAGGCTCGAAGTTTTTCTTATTCAGACCAATATCGATATGAATGTTTTCTTATTGCGGGTATTGATCCCTGCATCATCGCGAGCCTAGCCGGATGCGCACATTACTCAGTAACCGACTTGATGGTCGCAAAGACTAATCAAGAATATAATTAAAGAGCAGTCATAAGATTCAAGGGTTTGCTCTGATACGAGCAGTCTTGTTTTGGCCTATAGAGTTTTTGGCTTAAATTGATACATTTCTGGGGAAGGCAGAAACACAATTTTCGCGCGGAGAGCCTACCGCAAATGGAAAAAGCGCAGCTAAAAAATTTAGAATTGCTGCAAACAATCAGTCATGTAGTAAAAACTTTTGCAGGCAATTTGGACAAAAATCAAAGCTTTCGTCTTTAAATTCCAAAAAGCCGCTTTGAAGCAGTGTTGATATCTGAGATGGCTTCTCTTTTTTCCTTCTGACGCAAAACTGGGTTAAGTTTACGACCAAAAGACTTCTTCGCAACAAAGCTTAATTCGTTCCAAGTCTGAACCAGTTGGTATTGTTCAAAACGAGCAAAGAGATTATAGTATATTAATGGAGCATTAATATGCGTCTCAAGTTTTCTTTGTAAAAAATAATTTTTTTCTTCTTATCTAAAATACTTTGTGGTCTACAAAAAATGTCGGATTAAACTGGCATTCTTTGAGGCATTATCCGATGTTGCTGCAAACAGCGGTGGTGTATCGACTAGCATAATGACTAATGACCGATAAGCTTTTCCATAATGACCGATCAGCAAAATTTTATTTACAACCAAATCGAAGTCACTAGCACCTAGATATTTATTTTCTGATGAAAAATAATTATTTATGCCAATACTGAACCTTCTCTAAGTGACAAAACTCTAAGATTTCTCTGATTTCTTAAATTCTGTTAAGATTTAAAAATTTTCAGATGACCTGTTAATCTAGCAGGGCGGTCGCAGTTGATCTTAATTCCTCTGTTCTGTTTTCCTCTGTTCTCTGATGCCACCGCCCATATGTCGTTTTTCGGTCCAGATTTTCACCAGTTTAATCAAAGCATATGACATGCACTACCTGCAGCCGGTCATGTGTACTGACATGCGCCTACCGAAGGCTATTTTTTCTCTATTATTTGGCTGTCGGACTAATTGAAAAGATAATCAAGTCAACTGAAAAAATCCTGTTCCGCAAATTGATAAATGACCCTCATAAAATCTTTCCTTTTTGTTTGAAATTGCTTACAGCTCTCGAGATCACAATAAAAATTCAAATCATTACAATGTTTTTAATAAAACTTAATTTTTTCGCGGAATCTGTGTTTTTAACCGATTAAAAACGTGCATATTTAGGAGCAGGGCGGATAGAGAATTTTTCTGGAGAAGGGAGCGGGATTTGGAGAAAAAAAATTGGTTGACATTTTATTTAGGTCGATCAAAAAACTTTCTGAGCTCTCATGAAAAATCAAAAAACCAAACACAAGTTTCTGCTCAATCTAGCTAAAATGCCGTTTGTGCCTTTTTGGAATATTTTCTTCAACTCTTTTTCAGAGCGCACTCCACCTCGAACTGATGTCATTTGGCGGGCAAGGCGCCCTAAAAAGTAAATTTGAATAAAAAAGATGAGTTGTTCTAAATCTAGGTGAGATCTTTAGAAGGCGTGGGTGTCGAGAAAAACATCCCCTCTCACCCTGAATCCGCCTTTGTTAAGAAGTTTTTTGTTTTCAAGTAAACTTTCCATGGATGTAATGAAGCAGTCTCTATTTATTTTTTAGAAAAATACTCCAGCCATTTAGGCCGCAGGAAATTTTGTTTCAGTTAATTTGTTTGTTCAATTTAAGGCCTGTCAGACGAAAAAGCAACATCAATCATAATCAATAAAAACACCTGATCAGATACATTGATTAATTATGATTGTCTTCCAATGATATAAATATCTTTATAGCTGACGTAATCATCATTTGAATATAAGGTTTCCACTGGAAATTAGAAGCTCAAGCAATGCATCCAGCTAAGGTTTCTGGAATTAGGCACTGATGTTGCAAAATCTATCGCAAAATCTGTTTAAATTTTTTTTGACTCATTCGATATTGAATTTGCTTATTTTTTATTTATCAGTTTGTATGCAAACTCTTTTTTAAAAAAAATCCGTCGTGCATGCATTTTAAATTTTTCCACATGTTTGTATGACAGGTAGCAATTGATAAGTTTATCATCTGGTAACGATTTTTTGGGCTAATTGGCGTGCTCCTCGTCGAATTGCTGATTTTGCTTATTCAACTTCTCCAATTCTCATCCGACATAACTCATTAAAAACCTATAGCATCTTCAATTTTTCGCATGTCCGAGGGGATGGGCTGACCGCCCTCTTAGATTATAGTTACCAAACATTCTCCCTCCACAACTCTTTCAACCCTTAAATTTTTCAAAAGGCGCTAAATTTGAGGTGAGCTCGCGCCAAGAAAAGCTGCTTTGTAAAAAAGTATTTCACGAGTCATTTTTTGACTTAAGTTTTCTACGCCTGCAGTGTAGAGATTTTTTGGCAAAAAAAAGTTTTTTTAAGGTTTTAGTGGAGTTCAGAAAAACAATTTCCATTTTCCTCAAAAAATCTTCTGCCTAATACTGAATTATGTATTATCGCCGTCTCTTTGACTTATACTTTTCCCATTACATCATCAAATAATCGAACTCATCGAGGCATTAAAAAGTCGCTTTAAAAATTTTCAAAAGTTGCTATAAATGTCTCGTCAAAAAAGGTCATAACTTTTCAAATGACACGCATTTTTCTTCAACATAAAGTTTACAAAGCTTTTTGGAGAAACTTGACAACTGATTATAGTTGTTTACCAAGATGTAAGTTTTATGATTTTTTTATTATATTAGCAAACACTCCATCAGATATCTTAAAGTTTTGTTAAAACAACTGAGTTAGGACTGGGGTGTATAACTCATAGAGTAATTTCGGATAGGGTACACCGTCTGCTCGTCACGCTATCTTATTTTCGGCCGGATAGATTCGTGCAACTTCTTAGTCTAATACCGATCCTAATCTTACTCTTATACTATCTAGTCTCAGGTTGTTTAACTAGTCTCTGCTAGGCTCAATAGATCTAGGGTATACTGGTTTATTGCGGCTGCTGAAGTGCTCGGGAGAGTCCAACTAATTTCTAAGTTAAATTCAAATCTCTCTGGTGCTGAAATTACAAGTAACTTCAGCACTTACAAATAAGTGGGTTGTTAGTTAGATGGATCATGATTGGTTAATATTAAATACTTTACATTGGTAAAATATCTAAATTATCCAATCATAAAATGTAGTTTAGATCAGGTTCCACCCATCCGGGTTTTACAGAGTTTTTTAGAATGGTTCTTCTGCAATTCGAAGGATGGATGATGGACGTTGGTGTTTGGCGAACATCATATTTCTTCTGTTTCCTCTTTGTTAAAGAAGTTCCAGGAAGCTGGAGTTAGAGACATAAGACGTTGTGTCTTCTAGTGACAACGACTAAGTCTTTGCAACAAACTCAAATCTGATTTCAGAATGGTTTGCTATGTCAGGTTTTTCTGTTCTGCGTGGAGAACTTCTTTTGTGTCTGATCTAATTTGGGAATGGCGTGGAGATTGTGCGTGGAGGGGATGCCTGGTTACTCGGATCTGTACGTATACTTGAACATCGAGGTGGTCATTGGTCTAGTTCAATGAAGTCCTTTTCTGCGAAGTCAAGTCGTACTCTAAATCCTTTGAGTTGTGATTGTGAGTGGCATATCGATTGTGGTTGGCCATTCTCTCTCGAGTGTAGTGGGGTCGTTTTGTCTTTAGATGTTCGTCCTTGGTGTTGTATTCTGATCTATGTATTGCATAATGTAATTTACATTTTATAAAACATTTATTAGTTTAATATTTTTTAATTATGATTTTAGTTAGTTGTTTTCACAAAAGCTTTTTGTTTTAGTTCGGTTATTTTGAAGAGTTACTCACACTTGAGTAGCTCTTATTAAAAATAGAGGTGTGGTCACAAAGCGTGGATGTAGCGCGGTGGGTTAGGCCGGCTATAGAGCATGCTCAGGACGTCCTTCCTGGTGGGTTAGGCCAGGAGTGGGAGTATGATTTCATGCGGTTTTTGTGAGGGGTCCTGTTATGTGACAACGTTTTATGTTGGGTTTGTTGTGGTTTTTCTTATGTCTTGTTGGTTATGTCCTTTTTCCAAAAATCAAATTGTTTGTGGTATGGGTTTGTCTTTTGACTTTTTTGTGTTTTATTATTTCTTTCTTAGACTTTATAATAGTCTTCAAAAGAATAAATTATCCAGTTTTAAACTGGGTTAATCCGGTTTGGGTACCGTTGGTTTCCTTTTCTTAGTCATGCTGTTATTCTATGATTTGTGGTATTTAGTAAGCTGCGTTGGTTAGTTTTGTTTAGTATATGATTCCTTTCCAACCGGGTTAAAGGAAAGTTTGAAACATGTTATTATATGTTAGAGTTGTTGAGTGTGAAAACTTGAAACTGAAATTCATTATTTTAAACAATTCTTCGTGGGCGAGCTGTGCGAGTGTGGATAGAATTTCTGTGCGAATGAATGAAAGTATCAAAAGGTTAGTACTGCATTTGCATTTTATTAATTTACTGCATAGAATTTGGAAATTTACTGCTAGTTATGGGGGAATTTTAAGTTACAAATTTTCATCATAATTAGATTTACTGCTTGTGGGGAAAATTTTAGAAATGAATTTACTGCATTGGTATTAAATTTATAAATTTATAAGTGTAAGAGATTAATAGAATTGTTGAAATCTGTTTGATGAAATTTGCGATCTTTATTTGTTTTTTGTGGTTTTTGTAGGTGATCGTCGGATGAAGGCTAAAAATCTAAGGAAAACATGGATAAAGTATGGTGAGTTTTTTAATATTTTAATTAGTTAGTAATATTCATTTAATTCATACTTACCTGTTAGTCGTCGGGGAAAAAACCGTGGGGGAAGATGTCGTGAATTAGTTCTGAAGTTGTTAGTAGTTTAGCTAAGATGCGGATGATATTTTTAGTCTGAAGCAGTGGCCAAAGCAATTGAAGTGCCTTAATAGTGGTTAGTTCTTCAGTGCCAACTGCAAACTCATAAGGTGTGTTTTGGATTAGATTATATAATTTGTGATTGAATTTAGTGTTGTGGATGAATTCTAAAATTGGGATTTCTATAGGTTGTACAAACTCGTGCGGGATAAGGAAGGGTCGGGATTCTTCGGCGTTGAAGGTCTTGGTGATGGGACAGAAGATGTACATTTGGGTTATGGGATCATAATTGCGAAGAATACCATGAAGGTTAGTATCTTTAATGCAATATGTGAAATTTAGGAAAAATGGTGAAGTGTATTTGGAATTAATGAATTGAAAGCGGTGGTGTGGTTGTCTAGAGGGTGTGTGTAGGTCAAAGTGATTTTGGATGAAGCGATAATAACTATATGTATGGGTTTGTTTAGTGCGCAACATAATATCGTGTGAGCAGTGTAAATCTCTTTCGTGTGGTGCAAGGAAATGAAAGGTTAGTGAAAAAATTTGGAAGCGTTCTTTAAAACTTTCGTATGCTTGTGTGTCTGTTAGTGCTTCTGAAATAATGTGATCAAACTTTCGGTCGAAGATGTTTAGTGTAAATATATATGGTGTCTTGATGAAAAATTTCTCGGTAATTTGTGGATTAGCGAAGCGATCGTCGTCTAAGAATTGATCTTGGTTAGCTCTGATGATGTTGTGATCATAGTATTCGAGTGTATATTCGTTAGCTCTAGGTGCAGTGTGTGTTTTTAGTGATTTTTTATATCCAACGTAAGTAAATTGTCTAGCGGTTAGTGGTGTAGTGAGTCGATATAGCATGTCCGTGTTTCGCTCTATATCGATGTGAGTGTTAGATAAAGGTAAGCAAAGAGGGTTAGTAAAATGATAATATGAGGTCCAAGAGAGAGTGGGCATTAAAACGTATTCATCTACAAAGTTGCGTGTTTCGTTAGTGTCGTGGGGGGTGTTTAAGGTGTATTGTGGGAATGAGGGTAAGGTGATGGCTAAAAATTCTTTTGTGTTAGTATGCTTGGGGTGGTTGATGTATTCAAGGGCTGTTCCTGGTTTTGCTGGGAAAGGATGGTTGGGGAACTTTCTTTTAAAAGTGCGGTAAGCTCTATTAGTGTTGAGTGAAGATTCAGTTGATGTGGATGATGGTGCTAATGATTCAGTATAATTTGAAGAGGGTGTAGGGGTAGGGGGGTTGGATGAATTTATTGTGGAGGAGATTTGGTTTATTGTTGGGGTATGGAGGTGGTAGGGTTGTTGTTGAAGGGTAATAAAATTATCTAGCTCTGGGGAGATTCGGGGGGTGTCTGGAGAATGAGATGATTGGTCAGAATGAAGTGAGGAGTAGGTTGGGGTAACTTGGGAAGCATAAGAGGGTGTGGAAGTGATTGGGTCAGGGTTATTGGATAATATGGGTTGAAAAGGGGGTTGAGAAAAATTAGAAGAATTATGAAAATGATTTGATGGGGATGGTTCTGAGTCGGCAAATTCATCGGGGGTTTCAATATTCGGGTTATTGAGTTGTGAGATGGAATATAAAACTGAGATGTGTGAATTAGTGTCGGAATTCATGCCTGATGTTACATTACTAGATGGAAAATCGGGTGGCGGAAAAGCAAAAAGTGGTATTATTGGGATTGGAGAGGTAAGATTGGTTGGGTGGGAATTTGATCGGTGTAGTGATCCAAGTTGGCGGCTCATCGTGGGCTAAAAAAATGATTATTTTGAGACTGAAAAGCGGTGGTATGGGGTTGTTCAATAATTTGTTCATAAGTATTATCATCTTGTGACTGGTGTGTCATTATATGTTGGATGGGACTTTGTGATGTGGTGAGTCGAAAATTTGGATTATGTGTGATGGCTAAATTTCGAAAATTTCGTGGGACTAGGGATAGTGGATGGTTATTTGGTAGGGGTGGTAATTGTGGTGCCGTTGGCGTTATGTCTACATTGTTATGTTCTTCGTCGTATGTATTTTGTCGTGTTGCTATTTTTGTGTTATATTCTTTTATTTGTGCGTCTAAAAGAATTTTGTTTATAGATGTAGAAAAGATTCCAAAAAATCCTGCAAAGAGTATGCGTGCTACGCTTGCTTGTCTGTTTACTTGTGTGTGTATAGCACATGTGTTGTAGATTCCTTTTAAAAGTGAGAAAAGAAATCCAATAAAGTTAAACATTGCGTATAAAATAGTCAATTTTTCTAAGATGTAGTAGGGCCATCCTAGAAAATCGAGGATCTCATTTTTGAGTGTAACAAAGCTAAAAATGTTAATTGGTGATATATCTTGGGGACGGTATTTTTCACCGTTTAGATATATATAATCTTTAATGTCTTTAAAATATCCGCTATAGTCTTGCGTGTAGATATCGGCAAATCCTGCGGTTTCTGCAAGTTTGCGTAAATTTTGGTCTATTGATTGTCTTTGTATAGTGTCCATTTGTGTTAATAATTCTTGGAATTGTTGTGTTCTAATGTGATGTTGAATATCTGATTTTGAATAGATTCCTATTGATTGTAAGTCTATATTTGGGTTTCGAGCAATAGCGCGAATGCTTTCTGGTGAAAATTTTTTGAGTGATTGCATTAATGTGGGATATGGAGTGAGAAGATAATATTTATTTTCATCAGGGTTTAGTTGTATTACATTGTGGCTGTTTTCTGATCCACATGGGACTGCGGTATCCCAGAAATAGGTTCTTCGTGAAAGTGTATCCACGAAATGTACTTTATTCTTATAAAAGATAGGGATTCTTTTATAACATCGTTTATCTTCAAAAACGTATTGTGGTGATACTTTTTTAGTACAAGTATAAAACCATAAGATGTTTCCTTCATAGTCTAAAAAATTTGATCTATTTCCAGATAATAAGTATCCTGCATAGGGTATTTTTAATACTGCTAGTGCAAGTGATTGTAATATTTGTGTTCGTTCTAATTCGCATAGTTGGTGTAGTGTTTCTAATTCGGAGAGTGACATTTCTTGAAAAATTCGGCTAATTGTATAATCTAGTTTCATATCTAAATGAATATCATAGTGGATATTACCGAAATATGTAGTATTCATTAGTGATAATTCTTGTAAGCGTGTGCTTCTGGTGTCATGGGGTTTTAGATGTCCACCAGGTTGTCCGTTGCTTTTTTCAAAATTAACTGGTATATAGGATGTTCCTTCGTTTAGAGGATGACCTGTGGCATATGGGTCGATTTTTACTTTTCCAGTGGTCATGTCGAATCCTTTTTCGTATTCAACTAATATCTCGGAGTATTGTGTTTTGTGAAGTGGGTTTCTGTATTTACATGCAAGTTCTGTTTCTTGATATATTTGAAAACGTGTCAATTTATTTTCTATATTGTCTATGTTTCTAAAATTAGAACTTAGTTTTCGTGATGGATGGACTTGTTCATATGGAATTGATTGTATAAAATATTTTTCGTGAAATTTTATCATACGAGCGTGTATTTTTGCTACTTGAAATGTTGTACATGTATCTTCGGGGAACCAAACAATGGTTGCTTGTGTTCTCGTTGTAGGGTCGCAATAACCTTGATCATTTTTACAAGGTAATCGGATTCCTAGATAGATCATTGTATTATCTGATAAATCTCGTGTTAGTTGTATTTTTTCGAGTTGTATTTTCCAATCGAAAAACATTATTTCTTGGTATCCTTTATTTTTTGTGTCTGCTTTGCAGTTTGATGGGTCATTTATACCAATGTGTGGTTTCCAATGTTTATCGTGTAGGTCATAGGTTAATCGTCCTTGTGCGCCGTTATACGGGTATTTTTTGTCTAGTTTTATATGTCCTTGGTGTCTTTCAAGTTGTGATTGATGTACAGAGTCTGAAAAAACTTGAAAATTAACTAACTTTCTTGCGGAGTTTTTATTTTGTGTGATGTTTAGTCTAAGTAATTCACTTTTACAATCGTCGGGATTGAGATGTAAAAGACGTTCTATATTACTCTGATAGAATGATTCATGGTCAAGTCGGTTTTTGTTTCCGTTCGAGACTTGTGAACAATGTACTTTCTTTTCGGAAAATGTTGCTGTGAATTTATAACCTGTAACTGTTGTTGCTCGGGCTTTTGAATAGAGTGTTGCTATTACATCTGTGGTTTCTATAGCTTGTGGTTCTGTTTCACATTGTGATACTTGATTTATTGCATATTTATGTAGTGTTTTTTGTTCATTTTCTTCACAATCGTAATGTGTTACTAATAAATCTTGTGGTCCTGTACGAGGGGAAGGGTTTATGTTTTGATTTGAGATTACTAGAAAAAGGAGTTGGAGAAAAATTAATAATTTTAGAATATACATGTGTATGATAATCCTGAGTATGGATTATAAAATGTAATGTAGCCAATTGTGTTTTTGGTATATCTGTCGTATTTGTATATTACTTCAGTAGTTATAAACGGTGGTGGTAGTGATTGAGCTGTTATGTTAGGTGGATTTAATGGGTAGGGATGTTGGGTAATATTATTTAACTTAACTGTGATTTCAAACTTTAATTGTAAACTGTTTTGTTGGAGTATTTGAATATTGTGATCACGGATATCGTTGTGAATATCTTGGCGATATTGTAATCTATTAAGTGCCCAGTTATGAAGGCGGTTACTTTCTTGATGTTGTCCAAATAATGGTGGAGGTGCTGTAAATGTATTCCAATCTAGTCTTAAAGGAATATTTATTGATGATTGTTCTCGATATCTGGCGTCGAGATTATTTGGAAAATTTAAGTTAAAAGGTGGTGGTGAAATCTGGCTTATTGATGGTGTTGATGGTAGTGATAATGTTTCTGGTAGTGATGAGGATGTTGTTGTATCCGTAGAAATATCTATTGGATTATTGACTAAATTTAATTCACCTTGTGTAAATGAATGTGTTGTCCAATATGGTAGTCGTGATGCCTGGTTTGGGGGGTTAAAGGGATTTTCACGTATTTGTTCAGATGTTGGTGTTGAACCTAAGTAATCTGATGGTAGGCTTGAGGTGCTACGTTGTGAAAGAAGCGTAGGGGTTTCTGGTAATATACCAATGGGGTTTTCTGGAGTGTTTTGTGATGGGGATTGAGGTATATCAAAATGAACTCGTGGAGTTTGAAAATTTCTGTTTCGTCGAGGATGTATAATTTGTCTATTTATTTCGACTTTTTTTTGGTTTTGACTAGGATTTCTTATTCTACTTAGTTCTTGTGGTAGTGTTGGGTATAGGTTATATGTTGGTTCGCTTAGAGGTGCTTGTCGTTGAACTGGTTCTAGTGGTTCTGATAAACGAGCATGTCGTTCTTCAAAAGTGTATGGATTGTCTTGAAAAGAAATTCGTGTAGATGTTTGAGGATTTTGAGTAGTTGAAGGTGGTGTTGGGTTATCTTGGGATGATGTCGGTGAAGACTGATTCTGTGACTGTTGGGTAGCAATTTTTGATGGATTTTTGAATTGTTACTTTAGTGGGAAGGTTTATGTTTATTATAATATTCTTCTAAAAAAAGAATTAGGAGGATTGTTGCTAGGGCAAATGTGAAGATTGCTTTCTTTATACATTTACATATGGTCAAAATGAGGGATGATAAAAATGTTATGAAAATTACAAACAATAAGAAAATATCAGTTCTACTGAAAATTGTTCGTATCATTTAGACAAGTTGTATAAATCGTACCTGTGGATATAATCAAGGGTTTTGGAAAGTTGGAGGAATAGTTCGAGTATAGTGTAGAAAATTAAAAAAATGTTACAAAAAATGATTAGGATTATTAGAAAAGATTCAAGTATATCAAAAAGAAATATTATAAAGGTTTCAAGTATTGTAAAAAAATGTTTAAGATTTATGAGTATTTGAGTAACTGATTGAGAGAAGAGCATTTAAGAAATGATCTCTTGGTCGAATATTTTTTGCTGTTTGAGGCGATTTTCTAGTGTGGTCGGATTATTTATTAGTTTTTTGACAAGTGGGTTGAGTTTTGTAAAAAAAATTGTTGGGGGCAATTTTTATGGTGATCGGGAGGTCTTCTTTGTCTTTATTTTCATTTGTCAAATGATCTGGGGTATTTTTGAGAATTTTATACTTTAGGCTAAATAAAATGTTCATTATGTTACTTTAGGCTAAGTTAACAAATTTGTTTTGGGGGTATTCGTGGTCTGAGTTGGGGAAATATTGTTGATCTTTGGGTTATTAGATAAGGGAGGGGTACGGTATTATGGTGATATTTATTTTAGTTGTCAAGTTGGAGTGGTTTGCTTATTTTTGACCTGGAGGTCGTAAAGTTATAGTTATAGATGTGCCTGGAGTTCTATATGATTCGTCTAATTGGTCTTAGTTTGAGTTAGAGAAAGTGACGGATTGGATGAATCCTATTGGTCTATTTTGAACTAGAATGATTGCGTACTTGTCAGCATGTTATTTTGAAAAATGTAAATGAAAAATGTTTCGGAGGTTTCAAGATTGTGAAGTATAATGTTAAAATTACTTTTGAAATTCCACTTTCTTTAAAATTTTAGATTGGGGGATGAATATTTTATAGTTTTTACGTGGTTGATTTCGGAGTCTTGTTGTTTTTCGATTTTCTGATTTGTCGATTTGTTCTTGGGGTATTATTTGTTCGGTCATTTTTCTATTTTTTCTTTGTTTTGGGGATTCTTTATGGTTTTGTGTATTGTTTTTGGTGGCGGTTGGTTTTGTGTTTTGATTTTCGGTGGGGTTATCATTTTGTTCTGTGTTTTTCAGATGTGGTTCATTTTGAATGATTTTTAATCCTGTGAAAGAATATAATTGAGTTAATTCGCGGAGTGCGTATTCTTTTGGGTAATAAGGTAATAGGTTGTTTCGATGTTGAACGATTTCTTTTTTGTTTGAGTCGGTAATTTTATATGTGACATCAGTGGGTTTTGCAATTATTTGGTATGGTCCTTTTCGAAGGGGTTGTAATTTTTTAGAAATTCCTTTTTGAGTATTAAAATTGGGTATTAAAACAAATGTTCCAATTTTTAATTCGGAGGCTGGTGTAAAACGTGAATTGATTTGTTCATTAATGTTTTGTCTTTGTAATAACTTTTTTGTTATTTTTTGATAAATTTCATTGTGTTTTTTATCTCTATTTAGAATCCATTCGGTGTGTGTACCGGAGGCTAGTTTAAGAATTTGTGGGTGATGAAAATGATCTTCATCGTGTGTATGTAAAGGTAGGTTATAACAAATTGAGTCTTTATTTGGTTGACAATAACCTTGTGCGTTTTTATGAGAATTTGCTGTAAACATTATTGGTTTGCGTGGCTTTTGGTTAAAAACCATTTCGTATGGTGACATTCCTAAAGTTGTCGTAATTTGTGAATTATACGCTAAGGGAAATAATTTTACATCTGCTGACCATTCGGTATATTTTGTATCATTTCCGTTGATGATACATCTAAGATATTCTTGTAATGAACGGTTCATACCTTCGACTAAGCCGTTTGTCCAAGGTGCATGAGATGTACGTGGTTTGTGTTTAATGTTATATAAATGACATAGTGTGATAATTTCATTATTTATGAATTCTGTACCGTTGTCTGTAACTAAAATTTCTGGTAGTCCGAATTTTGCTATCCAGTGTTCATAGAGTGTTGTGTAAGCGTAATAAGCGTTACAATGTGGTACTGGGTTAAGTGCTACATAATGTGTAAATGCGTCAACAATTACCATAATGTAGGAGTTTCCTTCGGATGAGGGTGAAATTGGTCCTTTGGTATCAAATGAGATACGATGGTTAAAGTACAAGCTTTGTCCTTTAAAATCTTGTTTTTATGCTATTTGTTTTTGATTTGGGTAAGGTTTATTTAGTTGACATACTATACAGTCATTGCATAGTACTTTTATCCAAATTGGTGCATTTGGGAAGTAAAAATTTTGTAAAAAATTTGAATATGTTTTTTCTGATCCAGAGTGTCCTTTAATATTTTGCGTATGTGAAATATTAAAAGCTATAAGAATCATACTTAAAGGGAGACAGGGAACTGTAGATTCATTCAGGTTATACTCTAAAAGGTCTGTTTTTTCGTTAATTGTTGTGTTGTTAAATTTGCGAAAGTATCGGAGGAGTGTTTTGTTTCCTAGAATGGTTGAATCTGCCTTGACAGGTTTAGTTTTATATTTGTGCCATGATTTTAGTTGTCTAATTATCGGGTCAAAATTTTGATATTGTTTCAGTGTTGAAATTGTAATCGTTTCTGTTGGAGGGAGAAAAATGTTTTCAATTTCGAATTTAGATAAGGGTATTGTATCAAGTGGGTCGTGAAGGTCAAAAACTTGATTTATTGTGTATTTTGAATCATTTGTTTGTGGTCCTGATAAATTTATTTTATCAGTTAAATCTTCTTTTTCAATTAGTGGAAAATGGTCTTTTTTAGGCGGGTGTTGTTTTGTTCGTTTTTGTTGTGTGTTATTTTTTATCCATTGAGAATATGGGATTGGTTTGAAAGTTGATGTTCCAAGTAAATCAACTTCATAATGATTATTTTGACAATCTAAATAAAGTGGGAAATGTTGTAAATTATTTATTTGTGATTGTTCAACGTCAGTTTTTACTGCATATTTGCATTCCAATCGGGGTGATGTTTCGTTTTCTGCAAGGTAGAATTTTATGTTTTTGGGTATTTCAACTGTTGTTTTTCGTGTAAGTAATTCAGGTGGTGTATTTCGACTTAAGGTGTCTGGTAATGCAAGATTTTTTCCTGCAGTCCAAACTATATGTAAGTTTGGAAATTTCATTAGAATTAGTTGAAATCTGTAAACTCGGTGGTTTGGGTTAGATTTTTGTGTAAAGAGAAAGATGATTGGTTTATGGTCTGTGAATAGAACTGTTGGATGTTTTGATCCAAGTATCAGAAATTCATATTCTGTCAGTGTATATATTATGGCTGTACATTCTCTCATTAGAGTTGAGAGTCGTAGCTCTGCTTGAGTGAATAATCGAGAATTTGCTGATATGAGGTTCATTTTATTTGTACCATTATGTGATTGTAATAGTGCTGCACCGATGCCAAAGTTCGAAGCATCGCACATTGCATAAAATGGTTGATTTGAATCTGGAATTGTGTTTGAAATTTGTTCAGTTAAAAGTTTCTTTATTTCTTCAAATCGTGTTTGATGTTCTGTGTTCCATTCAAAATTATTTTGTTGTCTAAGGATGTTATAAAATGGTCGTAGATATAATTGCATTTTATAAACATATTTACTTAAAAAGTTTAACATTCCAAGAAATTCTTGGATTTTCTTTTTATTTGTTGGTGGTTGAAGTTTTTGAATAGCGTCAATGCGTGATTTCAATGGAGTGATTGTTTTTCTTTCTATATTATGTCCTAAGAATTTAACTCTTGTCAAAAAGAAGTGTGATTTATCGGGGGCGGCCTTCAGATTTTCGTTCTGAAGTATTTGGTGATATTTTTCTAAAACATTGAACATCTCGTCTTTTGTTTGTGATTGCATAAAAACATCGTCTAAATAGGTGATTGCGTTTTTCTTGAGTATTAGTGGTCTAAAAATTTTGCTCATAAAAGCTGAAAATGCTGCTGGTCCTATGGATATTCCATAGAATAAGCGGTTGAATTCATATTGTTGGTTTCCGATAACAAATTGTGTTAAACGTCGTGATTGTTCATCTAGTGGCATTTGATTGTATGCACTATTCATATCGGCGGTTGTAAAGTATTTGCCGTTTATTTTTGTTAAAATAACTTGTATTGGTTCAATGGGCCAATTACATTTTGATTCATCTATAAGTGAATTGAGGTATCTAGCATCGAGAACGATTTTTAATGATTCTCCTTTAGCTAGAATGATAACAGGGTTGATAAATGTGTTGCCTTTTGGTTGTTCTTCTTTGTTTACTGGTGATATAATATTGTATTGTTCTAAAATGTCGAGTAATCTGTTCACTTTATCATGTAAGTGAATTGGTACTTTACTTGCTCTCTGTTTTTTGAAAACTGCGTCTGGTTTTAACGGGAGATGTAGTGATGAACTGATTTTTCCAACATCGAATTTTGATGTTGCATAGACTGATGAATATTTAATTAGCTGTTTGGCTAATTCTTCGAATTCGTCTTGTGTTATTTGTGAATGTTGGAAATTAAACATTGTTAAAAATTTTTGTTGGTCCTCTGTGTAGTTACTTATGTTGAATGTAGGTTTGAAATATGGAGTTTTTGTGAAATAATCCGTATTTCTGTTTTCGTTACTTATTATATTATTTATAGATAATTCTTCATTAAGAATTGTAGATTGGCAAATATCTAGTAATTGGAGTATATTATTTACGCGATAGGCTTTTTCGTGTATTGGTGATATTGTAGCGTTGGTTTCACAATATCCTAAAAGTCCTAAAGGTAATGTTACTTGGTAAGGTGTGTTGTTATAGACATGTAAGGAAATGATATCTGAATTCGAATTTTTCAAATATTTTATGGATGAGATTGTGATTTTGAAAAATTTGTGAATAGGTTTGAATTCAAATTCTGACATATAAAATTTTTGTTTGTTTTGTTCTTTATCATATTGGTGAACTTGTTTGATTGAAAAATTATAGATATTTCCTGATAGTGGTTTTAGGTGTTTTCTTTGTTGGTTAAATATCGGGTAGAATTTTGAAAAGAATGGTGGTTGTTTATTTAATCTTTGAAAAAATGTTAAGGATGTTTCTTTTGTTTTTGTATATTTATCTTTGATTAATATTTTACTATTAAGTATGTTAATTGTTGGTATATACTTCGAAATAAATGGTATTCCAATGATATTATATTTAATGTCAATGATATGGAATATTTGTTTAAATGGCTTATTTAAAATTTTGCTTTGTTCCATTGTTCTGGTGGGGAGGAGAAATAATTGGATTTTTCCGTAGTTTATCAATGTTGATCCTTGTGCTGTTGCTAACTTACTTGAGGTTTCAAGAGGTGTTAGCTTTGGGTGTAAAGTTTTTATTTCATTCCATGTGGGGATGTTTATTATGTTTGATTCTGCTCCTGAATCAATTAAAAAATCTATTTCAAGGTCTGGTGGTTGAAATTCTTTATTTCTTGGGCTTTCTAAGAGAAATGGTATTGTCCAAATTTTTTCTTTGGGTTGTTCTTTTTGTATATTTTGATAAATGTGGTTTGTATTCAAGCATTTTGTTTTGATATTTTTATTGGTTTGATTTGTAGTGTTAATCTCATTTGTTTCTTGCGTCGTTGGTGTGGAATTTATGGGTGTAGTGTAATAATTTTGAAGAAATTCTGATTGATTTTCATATATGTGTGATGAAAAGGGTTGTTCATATATGACAGATTCATAGTCATTTTCGACTTTTATCATATTGATAGAAAGAGTGTTTTCAGTATCACTTTCTGAATCTGATGATGTACAGTTTATTTGATTGAGTTGTAACGTATCAGTTACTGTGTCATCAATACCTGGAGGGTCTGATGTTGTTTCTGGATTAGACTGTACTTGATTGATTTGTCTTTGATGTTTAGGTGTACTACTTCTGTGGCGATTATTAGAATTATTATAGTTATTATTATTCCGGTGTGGTGATTGGGAATAATTTCTATAACGATTATTATAACTTGAGTGTCGATTTTGTGAATTATTTCGCGATCTGTTTTGGTAATTATTGTTTGGTCTGTTATAGTTCGATCTATTATATGAGTTATTCCTTGATTGATTGTTCGGGTAATTCTGGTTTCGGTTGTTTGAATAACTTCTATTTCGATTATAGGAGTAGTTTCTATTCCTATTGTATGATGAATTTCGTGATTGGTTGTTTGGATAGTAGTTATTTCTTGATTGGGAATTAGATCTAGAAACAAATCGTTGTGTATTTGAATTTGATCTGGAGTAGTTATTTCGACTATTTGGTCTATTGTAGTGATTTTGTGATGAATTATTCGTGTTTCTTCGTTCTGGTGATCTTCCTCTATAACTTGAGTTATATGGTGATTGATTTCTTGTATAATTTGTATTGTTCGGGAGTGGTTTTCCTGAACTGTTGTTGCTGTAGACTGTTTTGTTCGGTAGATTTTGATCTTTTTTCATGTATTGATAGAATGATTTATTTGGTTCTTTATATTTTTGAGGTTTATTTTGATTGTCTTGCTGTTTTTGTCTACATTCGGAAATACTATGTCCGTATCGTCGGCAATAATTACACCATTTTTTGAAAGATGGTTTGCCTTTAAATTTTGGGTTCTTTTCGTAAATATTGAGTATTTCAGTGATTTTTTCAACGAGGTCTGTCTCTGATTCCTGTATATTATTAATATTAGTGGGAGTCGTTTCAATTCTGTTAACGTATTGTAATTTTAGATTTTCCGTTTCTTCTAGTTTCATCGTGATTTCTGCTTGTTCTAATTTGTCTACTAGTTTTCGAAAATCTAAATCGGGTTCTCGAATTGAAGAAGGATGGGATGCTCTCTTTTTTATTGCTATTTTCCTTAATTGTGGTGTTAAGGTCATCATTAAGATTTCTGTCATCTTTGTGTTTTTATAGTCGTGTGTATTTAATGAATATGCTTTTCGAACTAGTGTTTCGATTCGTACTGCTATTTGCTTGATGGTTTCGTTTGGTAATCTGCGAATTTCATTACATAAAACTCTTTGTTGTTGTTTGTTTCTTTCGGAGTCAAACATTTTTGAAAATTCCTGTGTAAACCTTTTCCAGTTTGATTTTATTTCTAGAGGTAGTACTGAAAACCATTTTTGGGCTGCGCCATCTAAGGTTGTTTGTATTAACGCTGTGCGTCGATGTATCCAGTTTTGATGTAGTGGTGTATTAATTGGTTCAGGTCCAATATTTAAAATCAGGTTTGCTGTTACTGCATTTAAATAATCTTCTACAGAGTATTCAGGGTCTGTTCCTGTGAAAACCATTAAAGGTTTGTTTGATGTTATTGATGATCCACCCATAAGGTATGGATTCATTGTCATTTGTAATGATTCTGCTGCATTTGGCATTTGAGAAAAATTTGAAAGTTTGGTTTCTTGTTATTTCATGTTGTTGGAGATAATATGGGAGTGGTATTTCATTTTGCATTTGTGATGCTTGATACGAGTGTGCAGTCATTGGATTTTGTTTTTGAATTGGTTGAAAAGATTGTGTATTAATTAGATTTTGTTGTTGAATTGGTTGTTGATGTTGTGCATCTATTGGTTGTGGAGAAAAATTTCTATGATTTGTACGTGTTCTCTGTATTCCTTGTCTACGATATTCTTGAGTATTTGGTGCAAATATATCTGGTTGTAAGAAATCATCATCTGAGGATAAATAATCCATTTGATAAGATGTCTGTTTTTTATTTTTATTTTGTTGAAAAAATGGGTAATTTTCACTGTGATCCTGTGGAGGATTTGTTTGGAAATTTATTGAATTAGGTTGGGTCATTGGGTTATCCCAATTTCGAGATCTTGTATATTGGTTAAAATTTCTTTGTGGTTGGTTATATGTTTTTGATGGATGTGTATAATTATAATTATGGTCTGCAAAGTTGTTTCTAGTGAATGTTTTGCGTGTTTTTGATGGTATTGTCATGGGTCTGTATGTTTGGTAATCCATATGTGAATATTTAGGGGCAACCGAAGGTTTAACGGTTGATTGTAAGGTTACCTGTGTTTGTGAAGGATTTGTATTTCTTGGTGTTGTTAAATTTGGGCGTATTGGTGAAATACTTTGTTGTGTAGTTGTTGTGTGTACAATTTCTTCATTTATGAAGTGTGATGGTGTCTGGATATCTTGTTGAGTAAGATTCCTAGTTCCATTGAGGTTTTCATTGTGTATAACTGTAGAGTTTAAACTATTATTTTGTGTATCGGGCAAAAATGTATTATAGTTTAATGGTGTTGCATCAATGGTTAATGGTATTACTTTTACATAATCTCTTATGTAAGATATCGTACTTATTGCTTGACTTGAGATTGATTGTGGGAAGCTTATAAATGCGGGATGAGACCATTCGGGGTCCCAAACATAATCTGATTGTTCTGTGATAGCGGTATCATCGTTCGAGTTTTGGGGTCTAAAATTTTTTCTTGCTTGTGCAATTAAATCAATATTGTGTGTGAAAAAATCTATTATGAACCATGCCAAAATTTTTTGTAGATCGTGTTTTGTATGTTGTGAAACGTCGTCTTTCGTGAAATTTTCTTTAATGATGTTTAAATAACTAGAGAGTAGTGTGATTTCATGTCGTACTCTTAAATGTTTAGATGTTTCTGTCGGTGAGACATTTGTTATTGGGATTTCGTTTTCTAATATCGAAATATAACTATATATTATTGCGAAAACTTCATTGGTGAATATGGAGTTTGCTCTTTGTGAGTTATGATATTGGATGCTTTTTATATATTCTGAAAAAACTTTTGAAAATTCTAAATCAAGATCGTCTGTTTGAATTGTATATTTTCTATTATTATGGTTTGGTGAGGTGAATTCTATGGAGTAGATTCCATACTGTTGTGTTATGTTGCATATATCTTTTAAGTAGTGGTCTATGATTTGTCTTTTGATTTTTACATCTGGGAACTCTATTTTACATGGACTGATTCCGGGTTCAAATAAATTTAATAGTAAATTTTTGCAAAATATATGCTGTCCTCTATCAGTGGTTGCATCTACTATAAAAGGAAAGATTTCATCATCATCTGGACTTTCTTCACCTGGGGTGTGCGTTGAGCTCATTTTTTCGTTCGATTACTGTTAATATGTAATTATTAATGTGTCGAATTGGTTGATTCCAATTGTATAAATGTACTGGTTTGTGTTTATACTGCTTTTTTATTCTTCTTTTTCCTCTTTTTGATGAATTTGAAGTTGTTTCTGAGTCAGAAAAATATAATTGATCGTGAAGTGGGCAATTTTTATCTATTGATTCTTTTAGTTTGTAAAGTTCGTCTAAACTGTTGGTTTCTGATTCTGAAAATGCGTTTCGATTTTTTGAAAATCTTTTTCGTGTTATTTGTCTTTGTTTCGTTATTATTTTTCTTTTTAGTGTTTGTCGTTTTGTTCGAATGTATCCAACTGTTTGTGTATGAGGTGTGATTACGAGGTCGTATTTTTTGTTATCTATTTCACAATTGTGTAAAACGATTGTTTGTTTATTTCCTAGGTTTTTAAGTGACATAAGGTTTAGGATGACGGATGCAAAAGGTTGTTAAATGATTTCTATTTTCCTAAACTGTTAGTTCTTACGATTTTTTGGTTAGCTTAACCTGGGTCTATTTGTTCAGGATTGGAGAGAAAAGTATATCGATTCCGAAGAATGATTTTTTACTTTCTCGTGGCTAGTATAAGTTAAGGTGTTAACTTACTTAATCTTACTTAGGGGTAGTGATTGTGTTCAAGGGTTGGAGAATAGTAAATTGATCCACAAGGTTCAGGTATAATTAGAACGCGAGTAGTTCGTTAGATACTATTTTAAACTTACTAAGTCTAAGATTTATCCTGGGTCTGTTAAGAGGGGGGGTCAAGTGAAGGATGAATAACCGAAGTTCTTCACTGTTTATCCTAATTTGAATGATTAGTTTTGTTTAAAAATTTCTATTAGTCTTAGGTCTTTAGAAAGGGTTGGGTAGTGAATCGACGTTTGAGGTCGTTAGACACTAATTAAGTGGGTGGGGGAGAACAAAGTTGTTCTGTTTGATCCAAGGATAAGCCTTGATGATCAAATTTGAAGTTTAATTAAGTAGAAAATGATTTAAGATCCAAGGATAAGCCTTGATGATCTGGTTTTAAAATTAAGTGAATTTAAGTTTTAATAAAATTTTAAATGTGTGTAAAGGAAAGATTTAGTGTTTTGATGATATTAGTGGGTTTATGATTGTTGTTATGTTTTAGATGATGGAGCTGGAACAACAGGATGATTTATGATTACTAACCATTTATTGTCATGCTACTAATTTTTATTTTTATTTTTCAATAAATATTTTTCAAACATGTTTTGTATATTACTGCAGAGTTTTAGGAAAACGATCTTAGATCTTTTTATCAATCGTTATTGTATATTAATAATTTTGTTTAGCGCCTGAAATGATTTTGAAGGTTAACTTCAAGGTTTTATGTTTGCAAATGAAAATCTAAATTCATTGCTAGTAGTATTCTAAATATAAAAGTTTGTTCTGGTTTTTGCCTAACTATCATGTAGCTATATGGCAAGTTTCTACTTTGTCGTATGTCGTCTCTGGTTCGAGGTCTTCTTCCAATTCCGGGTAGTTCTATTATGGTTCGGAATATTGGCTCTGATCTATTGAGTCGTAGAGACATTTCGATTAAATTATTGTCGTATAACATTTTTTAAATGTTTTTGTCTAATTTCTAATCTATTTTGGTTAATTCTAAGCTATTAAGGTCTTGTTCGAGACTTATGGTCGCACCAGATGAGTTAGGACTGGGGTGTATAACTCATAGAGTAATTTCGGATAGGGTACACCGTCTGCTCGTCACGCTATCTTATTTTCGGCCGGATAGATTCGTGCAACTTCTTAGTCTAATACCGATCCTAATCTTACTCTTATACTATCTAGTCTCAGGTTGTTTAACTAGTCTCTGCTAGGCTCAATAGATCTAGGGTATACTGGTTTATTGCGGCTGCTGAAGTGCTCGGGAGAGTCCAACTAATTTCTAAGTTAAATTCAAATCTCTCTGGTGCTGAAATTACAAGTAACTTCAGCACTTACAAATAAGTGGGTTGTTAGTTAGATGGATCATGATTGGTTAATATTAAATACTTTACATTGGTAAAATATCTAAATTATCCAATCATAAAATGTAGTTTAGATCAGGTTCCACAACACATTCAGTGCGTCGCTATACAAGCTTTCCCTTATATAAATTAGGACTTAGCTTTGCTTGTCAAAGGTGAACTCTGAAATTTTAAATCTTCGAGAAAAATTTTCCAGAAAATTTGATGGGTAGTTGGCACATTCATTACTACTTTTTGAAATTTTATCATTCCATAAAAAATTTTCTCCTCGTGAGCCCAATGAAGTTTACTGATTATTTTCACATCTAGAAAAACACAATTTAGAATAATTAGCTAGCCTTGATTCTTTTGGGGAAAATTTCTGAACTGGATTTAGTCGCCGCACATACTACTTGCGCTAATTGAACATTTTTCCGTTATTTTATTTCAATCTTCTTGATTTTCAGTTCAGAGTGTCGCTATTTTTCATTTGATATCAGAAAAAATCTGTCAAAGGCGCTTATTTAAACTGTCGAAATTGGCTTGAGTAAAAAGCTTGAGTAAAAACTTGAATGTTCCGTCACCTTCTTGGCAATTCGGAACCACTGTTTTTAGCTTCACGAATTGTATAAGTTTCTTCAAGTTAGATTTGGTAAAAATTGTTTTGAAAAAAAATCAGAAAACGCTACAAACAATACCAATAGCACCATAACACAGCCGAAAAAAAAATTAGATTCGTTTATAGTTCGAGGTTTAATCAATTTAGGTTTTGCTGCCTAAAATATTATCTTAATTGCTTGAGATATGACCTGACAAAAGGCTGTGCAATTTTTTCAAATGTGGTTTTTCAAATTTTTTCAGATCAAAGTTTGTTTCATGAGTTTTACACGAGATAAGCTACAGATTATTTGGAATCACAAAACTTTTTGATGCACATTATGCAGTTGACTATTTACTACCTAATGTAAAGATGAAAACGAAATAGAAGAGGTTATAGTCGTTAAAGTTATATCTCAAAACTCACAATAGATTTCTCCTCTGAAATTTCTCAGAAAAAAATTAAGGTTTTCTTTTTTTCTGTTATTTACCACAACTATTTTTTTAAGCTGAGGGCTGTAAGCAGAAAGAGCTGGTTTTTGAGGCTTCATTATGTTCAACAGTTGGCCTCCCGCAGGAAAAACATGGCTAATTTTTTTAAATTGGGTTTAGTTTGACTGAAAAATTCTGCAAGTTGTTGATTAAATTAGCCGGTTTATCTGCTAGAAAAAAACTCTTTTTCTTTTGTCACTTTTCAAATACTAGCACAAAAAAAACGTTTGAATTGGCACAGTTGATCAGCATGAGAACTTTTATTGGAATCACTGCTAATATCAATTTTATTATAATTGCAGAAAATTTGTTGCTCTGCAAAAAATAAAGTTTTCTTCACATTTGAAAAATTCAAAAAAAGAAAGTGTTTTGAACAAGTTGATAAAAACAAACTCAATTTCAAGTTTCAATTTCCTTTTTTAGTAAAGAACGTTTAGTTTAGCTAAGAACGGCAAGAATGAGAGTTGATAAAAGATAATCTAGTTCATATGTTCCAGGATAATGAAATTGGATTCAGTGTGATGTTTCACGGGTTACATATGATAAAATGTTTCTTTGTTACGGATAATTCTAATTAGTTACAAAAAAGATATGTTTAAAAAGTGAAATAATCTCTAAATTAAAACATTAAAAAGTGAGCGGTCATTCTCTCCGTCGGAGAGAATGAAGATAACAAGGTCATATCTAAATTAACCAGTTAAGAAATTTTAAAACTAATTAAATGAAATAAGACGAATAGTAAGATTCGCAACATTCCCCTTAGTGGGAAAAAAAATTATAGTATTAAGCGCCATGATACATAACATGTTATCTAACCCTTTTTCTCCCTCTCGAGAAGTCCAACAAGGATTGAAAATTAAATACTGTGCAATATCACAAATGAAATTTTAGTGCTCCGAAGGAATGACTGAATTAGAAAGAATGATATAATTTCTAATTCCGGCGGATTATAATCCCTAGTTATAAGAAGGTAAACTCTAACTGCGCTGAAACGAAACACTAGTACGATATAATGACTAAATGTGAGTTTTCAAGTTTTTGATTTAGTTTAGCTGTCCCCTTCCATGAATTTTTCTAGCTCAGCGTTAAAAATTTCACTGTCTAAGTCGATGTAGTTGTCGAAATTGTTCACCGCATCTCTCAGGGATTCGTCAGTAGAGGCGATGGAGAATTAATCAGGAGATGAAGGGTACGCTGGGCCCGGTGCACGGTCCTCCGGTAGAGTGTCGCAAATGTGAGTCTGGTTCTCCGAGGGATTCTCTCTGAAGGTTAGAGTGGGGAATCCCGAGCTGTCGCCTTCGTCCAGAGATATAGGGTTATTCGCGGAGCCTGGTTGGTTTTCGCACTCGTCTATAATATCTATGTAATATCGCTTACCATAGAATTGTGGGGGACCAACATTTCGACTTGAACGTCTTAATTTAAATTCGTTACCGGTGGTAGTGATTTCCTTAGGATGTCTTTCCTCACTATTTGCACTTTCGTTAGAGGAGTCCTCTATCTCAAAGACTGGGAATTCCACCGGATTTTCTCCTTCCAATGCTTTTGTTGAATCCGAAGGAATGTTTGGGCCCTCTGTTGTCGTAGCGGTAGAAGATTCGCCAGGTGTGTGTGAGGTAGATTGAGGTGCTGGCTTTATACTAATTGGGCATTCCGCTGTATCTGTAGATTGAAGTTGTTCGTCTAAAATCTCAGATTTTATATTAGTTTGATATGTTTGAGGAGCTAATGGTGGGGAAGGGTTTTCGTTAAAATTGAGGTTATCTGAAATGAAGCGTTTTCGTATCATTTCTCTGCATGGAAAACCTCCCGCAATCCATTCCCAATCACTAATGTCCGACGTATCCGACGGAATGAACATGGATTCGTCACCTGCTAAGTATCCTGTGTTCGAAGTCGAGGCTTTATTTCGGTTTCGCTTCGGTTTGTTGAATTTAGTAGGCTGTCTCGTTCCTCTAGATCTGGTGGTGACCGGGGTGAAAGACTCTGTGTGTCGTCCTGTCATAGTGTCTGGTTTCCGCGTCTGTTGTGTCTTCGCTTTGTTTGTCTTTCTTGGACCTACTTGTAAATCACTGTTAGAAAAAGAGGGAAAGGAGATATTTCCTTTGAATGAACGAATTGTAGAGGATTTAGACTTTGGGATGGCGATGTCCGATTTTCTAATGATTTTTCCGTCGGATAGTTCAACCGTGGATTTTGTTGAGTTTATTATTTTATGACCTAGTTGTTTATAGAAGGGATTTCCGTTTATACTTCCGTTGGTTTTTCGTAGTAAATTACCTTTAAACGGACTGTTTAAGGCCACTCGAGAAGATGAAGGTTTTGAGGTTGTTGGAAGGTCTAAGTCGTAGCCTTTCTCCAATGGTGACTGGTTCTTTTTCGGTACTAGAAGGTCTTTGTATCCGTCTTCTATCCGATCGTCAGCATTCCAGTCAAGGGCCCTTTCTCTGCTTAAGATCGACTTCCCTTTGTCTAAAAATCCACCGGATAATTTATTAGATGCCAATTGCTTCCAGATCGTGTTCGGTTTTCTATTAAAGTGTATTTCGAACGGTGAGCATTTTATTTTTGATTGGAAGGAAGATCGTAAATTCCAAATGATTTTCGAAATGGCAATTTGTAATGTAGGTTTTTGTTGTTCCAAAGACATTGCTAATAATTTGATTTTTACAGTATGAACAAGTTTTTCTACAAGACCGTAAGAACGATGATCCCCAACTGTACAAAATATTAATTTGATATTAAGAGAATTACAATATAATTTAAAATCCTGACTAGTAAAACAGGATGCGTGGTCAACACGAATGGAGTTAGGAATCCCATGGAGATAGAAATAATCTTGAAGGAATTCGATTACCGTGTTTGATGACGTTGAAGAAGTAATTTTTGCTGATGGGAATTTTGAAAAACTATCTATACATAATAAGATGTATTTATTGTTTCCCCAGTTGTTATCTAATGGACCGGCAAAATCAAGGTCTAATTCCTCATTTGGTTCAAATAAAGTGGGGAGTTCGCTAATTTGTGTAGTTGGTATGATGCTTTTTATTTTCTTACCAGTTTGAGTGCATTGTGTGCAATTAATCCTGTGGAAACAAATTTGTCGGTTTATATGTGGCCACCAAATATATTGTGCCAGGTATTTCATACCAAATTGGCCAGGGTGTGATTCGTGTAAAGTTTTTAAAACGGCGTTTCTAAGTGTAAACGGAATAACCAATTTTCCATCCATATATAATAGTCCGTCGGATTCATGAAGGTCTTTCGCAAATTGGTGTAAGTAACGGGAATTTGCGTTGATGTTTTCTACTTTTTTCTGTAAAGCTTTCACAATTGGGTTTAACATCTCATCATCTTCCGTTAATAAAGCAACCAACTTTGCATTGAATAAAGTATTTAAATCCAAAGGTCTTTCAGGTAACTTGAGGTTTTCTCGAAATTTAGTTACTAACTTTTTGTGCTCTGAGGAAATTTGGAATTCAATAGAGACCTGTATCCCGGAAGTGGAAGGAGTTACTACAATTTGGTTATTTGACATATTTACACTATTTATAAGTTTGAAATCCGAAGGATTACTAATTAAGCTACTGTTAATAATTAAAAAATAAATAAAGGCTGAATTTGATAGAAGGATTTTAGTAGAATCTGTGCTTGAGAAATCCGAGGGAATACATTTAGAGTTACAAAATTCTGTTCTATAGTGTTTTTGATTGCAGATTGAGATGGAAGAATTGACGAAATTCAATGCTGTAATTATTACGTGATTTCGTAATTTCGTGTACTGGGAATTTTCCGAAATTGAATTAATTGAATTACGTAATGGATTTTCATTATCCAAAGGATTGAGTGCATTATATATTTTTTCGGTAGTTGCAACTACGAATTCTTTGTCGTAATGGGATGGGGGAATTGCTTTACCCGAAGGAGTTCTCGAAATTAGATCGGTAAAACCCATATCTTTTCCCGCTAAATGCTTGATAGTAAAATTGAATGGTAGAAGACGATCTGCCCATCTTGTCAATCGGCTATGGTACGTTTTGTTTCCGTGATTAGGTGACAAAGCGGAAAGGAGAGCTTTGTGGTCGGTAATAATTTCGAATTCGGAACCGTAGAGATAATTTTTGTAATGTTCCACCGCCCATACAACTCCTAATAACTCTAATTCGTTTGTTGAATATTTGGATTCATGAGGATTTAAAAATCTTGGAGCAAATGACACTGTTTTCCAAACGTTTTCATGGAGTTGTTCGAGGGATGCACCTAACCCATTGTGTGAAGCATCGGTTTTTACTCTCGTGGATTTTTTTACGTCGAAGTTTGTGTTTTCAGTAAGATTTACTATTTCTGATTTAATCTTATCGAATGCTTTTGAGTGATCTTCCTTCCAAAGGAAAATTGACTTCTTGTTTAGAAGAGGTCTAGGCGGGCTTCCGAGGGATGCTAAATTTGGTACAAATTTAATGTACTGATTAGTTGACCCGAAGAATGATCTTAATTCTTTTAGATTCTTTGGAATTGGAATATCTTTGATTGCCTTGGTTTTATCGAATAGTGGGATGATTCCGGTTTTCGATATTTTAAAGCCGAGCCATTCGATTTCTTTTTGGAAGAATTTGCATTTCGACCATTTAACTGCGAAATTGTAACTATCTAGCGTTGATAAAATTTTATAAACAATTTTCTTGTGATCGTTAAAACTTCCTTTGGAAGCGACTAATATGTCGTCAAGGTAACAATTAGTGAAAGGAATATTTCCCAGAGTTGAGTCCATGACTCTTTGAAACTCGTTTGGCATATCGCCGAGTCCGTAAAAACCGGTTAAAAATTGATAAGTGCCTGTTATATCTCCGCCAACTAGGCTAAAATTGCATTGGCTGCTAGTAAACTTGTCTAGCGAGAGTTGACTATATGCGTTCTTTAAGTCTAGATTTGTAAACCATACTTCTCCGGCGGAGTTGTTTGAAATTTGAGCCGCTACGTTATCCACTAACTCGTGTATATTGGGCATCTGATAATTGTTCTTGTAAATTTGTTTGTTGATAAATTTTGAATCTAGAGCTAGCTTTATCAATTTGTCTTTTTTACAAATGATAACTATCGGACTAATAAATCTGTCCTCGTCACAGTTTTCTAATTTTTTGATGTGTCCTTCGGATTTAAGTCTGTATAATTCTGATTTTACTGAATCCAGTAAGTGTAAAGGGACCCTCCTGCCTTTTAGTTGAATTGGCTTTAGAGGTTCGTGAAAGTGTGTTATTTTTGTTTGATTTTTTATCTTTCCAATCCGAAGGAATAATTGTTTGAAGGTTTTGGAAATCATTTCTATTTCATTATCTCTGTCAAGTGAGGTAACTGAATTGATAGACTTACAAGTTCTCTTGTTGGTGAGTGTTGTGAATTGTTTTTGTGAAACTTCAATTCCGACTTTTGGTAAATTGTTGTTTCCCAAGATGTTTCTTTCATGACCTTGATTAAGAAGAAGTGGCATTCCTTGTGAGACCATCCATTTGAGAAAATTGGGACGATTACCTCTCCAGTGATATTTATTGCGTTGTTCGTAAATCCATAATAGAGTTCTTTAGTCGCTTTATCCACTGGATAAATTTTCACATAAGGGTCTCGTAACTTCAACTCGTGTGACACGTTCTGCTTAAGGAAGCTTACAGGGCTTGCTGAGTCCACCTGTATATTGAGAATTACTTGGTTTTCATTTCCTAATCCGATGTTTAGTAATTTCTTCAGTTCCTTTCCTTGATCGTCGTAGATAGTTGTTACGTTTAATACAGAGTAATCATCGTTATCGCTCTGTCCGGACTCCGACCATGCGTTGATTACTCCACAGCATTCTCTATTGGCGTGGTCGATATGTACATCCGGTTGTTCCGAAGGATAATTATGGTCTGTATTATTTACAATTTGACTATCCACAATATTTACATTTTTACGGCGTGATTTACAGAGTCTAGTAAAATGTCCTCGATATTTACAAGTCGTACAAGTCGTATCTTTAGCGGGGCAAACCGCTAGATGTCCTTTTGTAAAATTTCTGCCGCATTTCATACATGTGTTGGTTCTTTCGATGTTTAGGGTGGGTTCTCTTTTTACATTAAAATGATTACAAGATTTGTTGGAGGAATATCCGTTGGATTTAAAAGTACTCGTCATTTTGATGTGGTTTGTTATTCCTTTTTCGTCAATCAGGGCTACATTTAAGGCTTCTAGTGGAGGTAAGGTTTCCGTGAGAAGTTTCCGTTGGATGTCCGAGTTCTTCAAGTTATTGATAAAAACATCTCGAATCCATTCGTCTTCTCCTGTGGGAATGTTACATCTTTTCGCCATTTCTGCAAGTGCCCCCCAGAATTGTTCTAATGATTCTCTGTCCCTCTGTTTTCTGTTTAATAGCTTGTGTCTTTCGAAGGTTATGTTTGTCTTTCTCACAAAAGCTACGGACAAATTTTCCCAAAATTCTTTGAAAGAAATTTGTAGAACTTTAACTCTCGTAAACTTTTGGCCGAATATTTTCTTTCCTTCGTTTCCGAGGGCTAGATAGAGTATGGATCTGATTTTTTTGTCCGCCTCTTCAAGTCTCATGCCGTTGAATTTCTTGGTTTCTGACTTTATTGAGGCCATTTCTTTATCATCGAATCTCTTTTGTTCTCGAATATTCCTCTCGATGCGAGATGTTTTTTGAGCGTCGGATTCATTTTCCGGCGGATTTTCCAATGTTGGGGGAAGTGGATGATATCGTTCCGATGGATTCAAGAGATTTTCGATATCGATATTCTCCTTTGCGATTATTGCTAGCTGGAATAGATCGCTCCACTCTTCCCAAGGGATTGGTGGGTCCACTGTGTGGTTTTGCCAAAATGAAGGTATACCTCTCACGTTTGATTCGTTGCTGTTTGACTGCGCCATGATAAAATGTTTCTTTGTTACGGATAATTCTACTTTGTTACAAATAAGATATGTTTAAAAAGTGAATTAATCTCTAAATTAAAACATTAAAAAGTGAGCGGTCATTCTCTCCGTCGGAGAGAATGAAGATAACAAGGTCATATCTAAATTAACCAGTTAAGAAACTTTAAAACTAATTAAATGAAATAAGACGAATAGTAAGATTCGCAACAACATAGTCAGGGGAAAACCTTGACTTCCTGCTAGGAACATAAAGAGTCCAGTGCAATCCTGAACTTCCAGCCAGGTCCTATCCAGGGAAGTTTAAGAAAAAATCCTCGAAAACCAGGCCTGAATAGCTGCTAGCTACCCTTCCAGGAAAAAAGGAAATCAGCAAATTTTTATCACAAGTTTTCGAAAATTTTTTACTGGCAAAAAGCCTGGACTCTTAGACTGTTCCAGGAAGTCATGGTTATTCCCCTGGCCAGTTTTATTCTTTCCCGCGGACAAACTTTATTCAACATAGACGATTTTTTGAGTTTTTTGCAATCTGAATCCCAACTGAAAGGGCTCTAACATAATAGCACAATTGAATCACTGCTGGATTTCTTTGGAAAAACACACCCTATACCATAATTCCTCCCCTTCTTCAAGTGTTTGGAGCAAAAAGGCAGCTTTCAGTTGAACGTAATTTTTCAACCGAAGAAGGCCCATAATTTCAGTTTTAAATAGTTTTTATTTCAATCGCTTTCTGTGGTAATTCTCGATGAGACGTTCATTTGACCCCTGGCTTATTAGCAGACCTTGGTATGGCTATTTGACGGTCAGACAGTTGCAAACGTCTGGTCGTAAGCACTCTTTATGGCTTTTGCAGGTGCCTCCCTGGCTGGATCATTCAATAATCGCAAATGGCGACGCAAAGTATTAGAAATTAGGTCTTATTTTTTTGCTAATATTGCGGTAATATGAGTAGAATTTTGATAGCAACTGTTTTCATGCTACGGTGTAGTTTCAAGAAAGATTTCACGGCTGCGCCCTGAAAATATTGCCCCTATAGTCTTATATATAGAACACTAATTTCGACTTTTGAACGTCCATCATGATTGATATTCTGACATTTCCGACTTCCCGAATTGTAATGCAATCAAAGCAATCTCACGCAAAAAAAAAACAAATTGCGAAAAAAATAACTGAAACTTGATACATTGCTGGGTCATGCTTTAGCTATCAAGACCAGAGGCAGAAGCTAGCAAACGTATTATATCTGTATATCTGCAAACGTATTATAAACTATATCCCAGCTTTTTAATTGCTTCTTGAACCCTTTTTTGTTCCGAATTTCGTAGCGAAAGTAACGGAATACTTGTGCTCAGGGTAGGTTTTTTTTCTTCCAATGATGTTCGACTCTTTAACTAGACATTTTCGACGGAACTTTTTTTAATTATTCAAAAGGTATTGTTGTTCTGAGCTTAAATTTGAAAAGATATTTCACCTGTAATCGTTTTTAGTAAAGATATGGGGGTTCAAAGATTGCCATTTTGGCCAATTTGAGACAATTAAAGCGCGATATATTTCACGCTATTTACGCGTAAGCGAAGATTTAATCCGACTTAGAAATCGTTCCAAATTGGTGGAAAGAAGCTTATTTGCCATAATTGATTTGTTACTAGGAGCGAAATTTATTATTTTGTACTTTATATGGCGTGTGGGGGGATGATTTTTACAAAAAAACTCAAATTTTTTAATTTTCTTTTTTATTTTTATTTGATTTAATTTTTTAATGCTATTACTGCTCCACAGACCTTAAAATGCAGTCGGAAAATTCAGGGCTTTGCCTTGATGCGAGCAGTCTTGCTTGGCTTTCTCAGTTTTTGAAAATATTCCTTTCCAATAATTTACACCCTATTGTCTGAAACAAAAACTACGTCATAATAGTTTCTTTAGTTTGTGGTAATATGGCTCACAATTTGCTCTCAACACTAACTGATAATTGCTCATAACGCGAAAAAATTGCTTTGTCACTGATTTCCTATTAAAACTAATTCCGCCATGAAACGAATTCATTTGAAAATTACCAATATGCTGATATTAAGTTAACATTGTTTCGTTTGAATTTGAATGATTTTTTGAAATGGGTCTTTTTAACGGTATAATTAGCAATCCTTTTATGGTACCTACTAAAAAAAATCTGCTCCTCTAAATAAAATCAATAAATTAGCACAAAAGCGTAGCACAAGAGCCTAACTTGCGCAATTAAAATTTTTACTCAGTTGACAAATAGCCCCTGTAAACACGGCAATCAATCATGTCACAGAAAACAAAACTTTAACCAAAACATGCTTTTTTCAAAAATAAATCAAAAACTCAAAGAAAAACAAAATCAATTAACAAAGTTTTGGTCCGTTTTTCTACAGGTTTCGAGAAAAAAACTAAATATATGACAAGCACTCGTCAAGACAAATTTCCTCAATTTCAATCAAATTATGTCATACATCAATTATAAAAGCGGTTTTGTAATCAAGAAACTAATACGGGAATAAAAAATCTCAGAAAATTTAGAAGATATAAATGTGCATGGAGAACCTTGAAAAGATATAAATAAAAGTCTTCAAGTTTTCCGTGAAAAAACGTCCAAAAAATTAGAACTTTGATACTCGATTTTGCAAGCTGAGCTGGACTCGTTTTTTGAGCTAATGTCCGGCAGTAGAGCTGTTAGAATTTTACTGCGACCAAAAATTACTTCTGTCAAAAACTTGAAATTCAGATTAAGATTATATGATGTACTGAGGATTTTTCGTGGCAACAAGGCATTTGCAAATCTGCGCATATCTAACTTGAAAATATCAAAATTTGCTCAATGTTCTGACTTTTGTAACAAAAGTAACGGAATATTTGTGCCTGGAGTGGGCTTTTTTATTTAGACAAACGTCGACTTTTTAACTAGCAGAATTTTTAAATATCATTCGAAATTTTTTGTTGTGTTGGGCTTAAATTTGAAAAAAAAATTTCACCTGTGATCTTTTTTTTATGTTATGGAGGTTTAAAGATTGCCATTTTGGCCAATTTTGGACAAATAACGCGCGATCTATTACGCGCTATTAACGAGGAAGCGAGACTTAATCCGTCTCAAAAATCGTTTCAAATTGGTTCAAGGAAGCTTAAATGCCATAATTGTTTTGTTAATAGGAGCAAAATTTATCACTTTGTACTTAATATGGCGTGTGTGAGGATCTTTTCACGAAAAAATTTCAGAGTTTTTCTAAAAAATGATTTTAAATTTTTTTCCTTACTTTTAAATTTTTCATGTTATTACTGCTCCATAGACCTTAAAAGGCAATCGAAACATTCCGGGCTTTGCCCTGATTCGAACAGTCTTGTCTTAATTTGTCTGATTCTTTATTCTTCGAAAACTAAACTTGTTAACCCTCGAGTCACTGAAGGAAAAATTTTATACAGCTTCATTTGAATTAATTGACTTGTTTTTATTATTGTTTTAAATTTGTTATTTTGGCTTCTGTTTGTTTGCTGTTATCAGATTTTGTGGAAAAATTTGGGTTTGTACTAAGCGGTCAAATGAGTTCATTAGGGTTTTAGTTCTAACTGCGCCAATAGCCGCATGCTAAGCGGCATACAAACAAGTAGGCCGTCCCCAGAACATTCTATTACATTTTCTATAATTGCTGCATTCTGATCAGTCAAAAACCTGCAGTTTTAACCTACATATCAATTAATGAGTAGCGTCCTGTGTACGCCCATTCTGTTATGATGCAAAAGTTATCAGAGATTTAGTTCAGGAATGCAACCTGAGTCATCATTTTTGATATCTTCGAAATATCTGGAAGCACCGTGGCAAAATCATAAGAGAAAAATCTTGAATATCTGGCCAGTTACTGCGCAAAAATCAAAAAGTTTCAAAGATTCTTCAAGAAATTTCAAAGATTCTTAAAGAAAAAAAAGATCGGAAAAATTATTCTACCCGCATCGATTATAACGAGGTAATCGATTATAACGAATTGTTATGATGATTTTTGACAATTATTAGTGATGATAATTACCAAAATTAGGTGTTTAAACGATTTATAATTGATTATAGTCGTGATATTTTTCATTGGATTATAATCTCTTATAATTGATTATAATTGATTATAGTTTTTACAAAAAACCTTTAAAATCAATTATAATCGATTATAATCGATTATACTCTCTTATTTGGCCAAAATTTTGTCAATTCAAAACTATAATCGATTCAAATCTTATGGGTTTTTTTTTTGTGTTTCAATAAGAAAATCTCTAAAAAAGTGATCTCTTGAACGCTTTGGTTCATCTGAACACAAAATTTTACCACGAAACAAGAGTTTCATAGAGATCCTTTCATATTAAATTCGGAAGAAATAAATCATGAATAATGAATCGAAAAAAAATAAACCATGAAACTAAATTAATTTGCTGATGTTTTCCTGGCTAAAAAAAATTAAAATATGCATCACAAAACAACTCTATGGGGAAGAAATGAAAAAAAAAACTTGAAAATTTGAATTGATTGGAAAACTTTTTAAAAATTTTTCTCATCTTTCATAGGAACCAATGTCTACAAAAAGCATAAAATATAGGCATGTTAGATGCAACTTCGAAGACAAAATGGACAATCAAAGGGGATTATAAACAATTCTAATCGTTTATAATGGATATTATGCAAAACTATTGAAAAACTATTAGAAACTTGAACAAAAACAAGTCTGCTCGTGTAAGGGCGAAGCCTTGAATGTTCCGACTGCCTTTTAAGGTTTATGGAGCAGTAAAAACATTAAAAAAATTAACCAACTAAACATTTATTTTTCTAAAACTTGAAATTTTCTTTGAAAATCATCCCCCCTAACGCCATATAAAGTACAAAAGAATAGATTTTGCTCCTCGTAACAAATCAATTATGGCAAATAAGCTTCTTTCAACAAATTTGAAACAATTTCTGAGACGAATTAAATCTCCGCTTACGCGTTATTAGCGCGAAATATATCGCGCGTTAATTGATCCAAATTTGCAAAAATGGCAATCTTTAAACCCCCATAACTTTACGAAAAATGATCACAGGTGCAATATATTTTCAAATTGAAGCTCAGGACAACAAAAATTCTTGAATGATATAAAAAATTCCGTCAAAAATGGCTAGTTAAAAAGTCCAAATTTTGTCTGAAGAAAAAAACCCACCCCGAGCACAAATATTCTGTTACTTTCGTATCAAAAAACGGAACAATAATGGATTATAATCAGTTATGATTGATTATAATTGTATCGAAAATTAGACGAAAAAAGAATCGATTATAATCGATTATAATGGATTATAATTAGTTATAAATTGATTTCTAAAAAAGAGATTAAAATCGATTATTAACTGATTAAAATCGATTGTTTCTCAATTTCAGTAGGACTGGTACTAAAATCGTAATATAATCGATTATTAACGCTTGAAACTGGATGCAGGTACAAACTTTCAAAGATTTGCAAACAAAATGAGGAGCGTTTGGCAACGCAGATGGGTTAGTAAGGTTTACAATCATTGTTTCTGGAGCATTATGTTATACTTTTTGCAAAAAATTTCTAACTATGAGAACTAAATTTTTGGTCTTCTTAGATGAGAGATTTTACTTTCCACAATTCTTGTGCAAAGATTTCAAAAAATGTTCGGCCTTTTTTTCTAATGAACTTCAAAAAAATTCTTGAAGAATCTTGAAGATCTCATTAAGTTTTTTAAATGCTCAATTTGGTCGGTTGATCTGCAGAGCCATCATACACGTTACTGAGAATATTTTTATGTGATTTAGACTAGTCAGTACCTGATAACAACCCGATTTTTTTAATGATTTTTTTTACTCTTCAAAACTTTTCGAGAATTTTTAAGATCTTGGCCAAGTTTTCAAAATGATCAGATCTGAAATTGATTAGAAAAATTGGACTTGCTCACATATTTTTTAAATGTTTTCGTTCCTTTGCGTGTCTTGCTTTCGGTTTATCCGCGTTAGCCTTAGCGTGTTTTCCAATTTGTGAAAAAATTTTCAAAAGTTTTTCCCGCTCCTTGATAATAGAATGGACAAAAATTAGTCACCAAAATAGTTCATCTAAAACTAATTCTGCAAGCGAAGAAACGCTTGCGCCACCATTTTTGCTCAATGATGACGCAAATTGATTCCAAAGATCACGAGTGTTCAAATTCATCATTCCCGCAGTTGAAAAGATCTCTATTTTCTTTTTTGAAATAATTCCATCTTATCTTTTAATACCTCGGTTCTTTGTTTGTTTGAACTTTGTATTAAAATTCGGAAGGGCGAGGTAAATTCCACTGGAAAAAAATTTCCACTAATCTCCAAAATGTTGATTTTTATATTGCAAAATTTACCTTTTTTGGCTATCAACTAAAAACATATTCTCTTAGACATATTTTTGGAAAATTGTTATCATAAAACTTTGCTGGGCTGTGTAAACTTTGTTGCTGACTGCTTCTTTCGATATACTTTTCTCATCAATTAGTTTGGTAGTTTCAGCGTAATTCTTGGCTAATTTAAAAAAGTCAAAATATCTCATTCTTGGGGTGAAATTTTGGTTGAGAATTTTGGAAAGAAATTGCATCATATTAAATCTGCTGAAACCTTTCTAATGCAGACTAAGGTGGTGAGTATTAATTATTAGAACTCTATTTTCTCTGAATCCAAATTTCGCGAAACTCCTGACCTTTAAAACAAGGCCAAATGTCGCTTTGAATTACTCTAATTCAAATGCGCCATATACTTTTTTTTATCAATTGTGTTCCTTATTAGTTCTTGGTTTTATGTAGAAGGGCTAAATTTTGTCTGAGTTCTTAAAGTTTTAATTTTATCTCCTGCAGCGATCAATTCTTTGGTATGTTTGTTTGGTTTCGCCCTTTTGTTTTTCCCTCTATGAGATTACAATAATCTCTATTCTGCTCTATTTCCTCGTCTGATCAAAAATGGATGCTACTTGGGAATGTGACAACAAAAGATAGTCTTGGGGATAAGCGAGGACCCTTGGGCCTCCATTTTTTTGTTTACTTTAATACAAGGCCCAATTTTGACCATTTTTTTACTCGAAGAGTTTTGTGAAAAATGGCAGCTGTCAAATTGAAGGCCAATTTGTCAGTTTCATCGACAAAACTGTAAAACGTATGTTTTAACGTTAAGAAAGGTTAATTTTTGTTTAAAAGTCATTTGGAATACCTGCCAAAAGCGCCTCACCTTTTGAATCTGAATGACTCCGATTATTGTTATAATGACTAACTCTTTTTTAATTCAGCTTCAAGCAGCGAGTCTTAGTCTCTTAATCCAAACTTTTAAAAAAAAAACTAGTCCTAGTTTAAGAGTCTACTTAAAATTTCTCGGTAGAAAACCTTTTTTTTTAATCTCAAAAGTAGTTTTTGAAACTATTCGTAGTTTAAACATTTACCTTATCCTGAATTATTTAGTTTTAACTATCTAAGTTAACCTCACTTTTTAACATGGTGCAGTCAAACGAATTAAATCTACGAGGATTAGATTTTTTTTGGAACAGTTCATCGAACAAAAATCATCAAGGTTAGGAGAAATGGTCCAAAAACTTAGTTTACGTTTATTGCAAAAGTTTCAGTTGACAACGAAAAATTAATAAACGTACCGGTCTTACAAGAACTAAAATACTCAATTCCAGAACCTCCCGACAGAACAAGCGACCAAACCCATTGGATTACGGGAAAAGAGAAAAAAAACCATTTGGGCATATACAGAGGAAGTACGAAGACAATGCAGAATACAACGGCTTACAAAAAGGAAACATAGACAAAAACTAAAGTATCAATTGTACCTGGCTCTAGGAAAAGAAGGACAGAAATGCTTCTCCCATTAATTTTTCTGCCAACAGATTTTAGACTTCAATTTTACAGAGTTCTGGGAATTAAAAAGACTACGTTCACTGTAGCTAGGACTCTGGTACGAACGTTTTAAGTTTTTTGGAAGCAGACAAAAAGATAATGAATCGCTGCAAAAAGATCTGGAGTTTTATCAGAACTGGTAAAACAACTGCCAGTTTGGAAATTTAGAAGTTGACCTAGTAAGAGCTTCCTTTGGTTCAGTTGGACTCGCTGTGATGTCTGTTCTTCGGTTTGTAAATAAAATCCCATTTCCTTGCCTGGTAAAGGTTCGATTGGAATTCGTACGGTTGGAGTTTGTCGGCTCAACGAATTTATCGAGATTGAGGAGTTTTAGTTTATTTTTAAGGCCTCTTTAACTGTCTCTCAAGTTCTCTATGAGTGCTTCGTGATCTGAAAGGATAAAAAATTATTGTTTAGTTCGTACTGTTGTTTAGTTCGGTGTTAATTAGAAATCTATTGGCGAATGCTACAATCTTTCACATTCCCAGATGGTCCTGTTGAAGTGAGGCACCCAGGTCAAAATGAGAGACAGCACAATTTTCTTTCGTTCTCAATTTGATATCGAAATAATGATTTGTAACTGTGATTCAAATCTCTTTCTTGACCTTATGGAACGCTTATTGGTGTATTTCTGACCAATTAAGTTATTCATTTCTCTGCATTAGATTTTGAAACGATGTCGATAAAAAGGCTAAAGTCGGTATAAGTTTGTTACAAGAGAAAATAATTCCCATCGGTGATCTTTTATTCCTTATGCGCTTGGGTTCCGGGTAGCGTCGGATATATGAACAAAGAGAGTGGTTCCTTTGAAGTTGATTTTAATCCCAATCACTATATGCTGTTTGTTAAAAATTGGCACTTCCTCCATTTTATGGCCAATTCTTCTTCGTCGAATTTTTATAATATAGCTTACAGTGATTTTTTGCGCAATCAACGGCAGCAACTCAAATGATGTCAATGAAGTAGGTAATAGTGTGAGGTAGAAAGTTTGTCGTTTAAGCGTTTCAAAAATCGCTGAAACTTGTTTGAGATATCTCCTAGGCCGTAAAAACCTTGTTTGAATCGATTGAATTGGTAGAAACCCGTTAAGTTATCTCCCACTGTAATAAAAGTACATTGATTTCTGGCTTTTTTCGAGAGTGGTTTTTGACTAAACGCGTATTTTAAACCAACTATTGAAAAACGGGTTTACTTTCTTCGTGGTCGTTATTTGTCGTTTGTAAAAACTGTTCTGATTCCCTTCTTCATCCAATCTTCGATAAAATTTACTTCCTTGCGACTATCTCCAGATAAAATTAGAAAATCATCCAAATTTACATCGATCAGGATTGTTGTTCCGGTGGGTTTGACTTTTGCAGCAAAACGAGTGGAAGCGACCTCGATAATTGATTCAATAGACTTGCTAGGAGAACCATGACTCTAAACGAGCTGAGACTATGGACTACCATTGGGCATGCAAACTTTTATGTCAATTTATTGTGCATTCTGAATTTTCATACCACTTATTCTGGTATAAATTCCGAATTTCGGTCCAAACTTTTAATGTGCGAGTACATTAACAAAAAACCATAATTGGGAAGATTTTAGTGCTTCCTCCAATAAATACCGCACTTGACCTCCAAAACAATTTCGTTCTACTGTTTCCAAGAAGAATTTGAAGCGTATGTTATAAGCTTGAAGTTAAACTTTAGTCTGCAAGTCATTTGGGCGTTTTTGGATCTGAATGATTCCGATCTTTTTTCTTATTTTTAACTTTTTCTTATTTCAGTTTAAAACAGCGAGTTTTATACTAGACTTAGTTTAGTTAATCACCTAGCATCTTAATCTGAACCTTCTTGTACCATCCTAGTTTAAACACCTGCTAAAAATTCTTGGAGAAATCTTTTTTTTAAACTCAATTTTTAAATTAGTCTTATGCTAAACATTTGCCTTATCTTGTCAAGGATTAGTTTTAAATATCTAGGTTGATCTCATTTTTAGCAAAACCTAGTGTCATTTTTTTGCTAATTTTGAAAGTATAAACCTATAGACTGCGACAAAATTCACTGCGACAAATTTCAATGGGACTCAAAGCAGCCAAAAAGTGGTCGAAATCAAAGCATATGAAACATTCAGAGTAAAAGTTCTGAAACATTGGACCCACTTTTACAAGCAGAAAAATTTAGAAATACCGAATAATTGTTTTAAGACATTTTTGGTCACAATTTTTGAGAGTTTTTGGTAGTACTTTGCCACGCAAGAAGACGAAAATCAACCCAACTTCAAAAACTATTTCCGATTAGCTAATACATTTATCAAAATTTTTGTTACTTTTTAAAATTTCAATGAAATGACCCCTTTTTCTCGAGGCACAGAATTTTTCTTACAGGAATCCCCACGAAAAAAACTTCATAATGATATAGAGGCACTTGGTGGTAAGGCATAGTCGTAAGGCGTTCACTTTGTAATCGTCAGATCAAGAAAGTTGTAGAAGCAAAAAAACTGCCTTGATTCGCAAAAAAGAGCCACGCTCAACAAAATAGCATTCTGAAATGTGGTTAGATAACGAAAATTGACTATCCTCGACAGGACTGTTAACGCATACTGATAGCTTCTCTGCGAATTCCAGGAACCACCGGTATTAAATAACAGACGAACTCTAAAGAATTTGCTTTTTGGCACCAATTTTGGAGTGAGAACAAAAGAATCGTGAGTTCCTTCCCTTTGAGTAAAATTTGGTTGTGGGGAGAAAAACGATAGATACCATAGTTTAAAGAAAGTCTTTAAAACATTTTCACAACATGAACAATGATCAAAACTTTAGACAACTTTCTAAATTATAAAAAATTTTTTTTGATGAAGTCTCCAAAACTCTTAATTCAGTTCATAAAAAGATATAGATAAAAAACTGGATCACTAACGCCCAAAAGCTCTAACCTAACTTGACAAAACTAGAAACTAGGCTCATTTACACTAGTTTTTTGTTTGAGCTGTTCGTGCAATCCATGGAGGAAAAAATCAGAAAGATAATATTAGTTCGATTCGACAATTTTTGAGTGGGAACAAATTTCATGATTTTGGGATATAGAGCAAAAACGTAGGTTTTCTATATGTATTAACACAAACTTACAAGATACCTGCAGCTTTTATCCCGGTTGATTAAATTTCGAGAAGGCTTTGTTTTCTAATCTATAAAAAATTGCAAAAACCACGACGCTTAAATTCATTTATGAAATTTTAGAAAAACACAAAAGGTGAATGCAGAACTCTTTCGTTCGTTGACCGACAAAATTTTTGCTAAAAACACTAAAATAGCCGGGTGCTGGAAAGCATCATTGGCTGTCCCATTTTTTTGTGCGATGAGGGGAGCATACTAAAATCTAGAAGAGAGTAAAAAAAACATTGGCCTGAAAAAGCATAATAACAAATCATAAAACTAAATCAATACGACATAACGTCATTGCTTTAAACTAGCCTGAAGAACAAAAAAAAACTATTTTTTCTCAAAACTGACAATTTTAAATGAAATTTTTTTGATATCAACCGAATATTTTCTGTCTTGCACCTGTTTTTGGTCAAAACAACAAGCGGATATCTTATATGTTCTTGCAAACAACTGATCTTCAATGTTCGACTAAAAATCCTGAAAGCCTAAAAAATATAATGATAGTGCTAATGATTTCTTGATTATTTCATACTTTTTACAAAAAACAACAGTTTTTTGAATGTTTGAAATAACTTAAAGTTTGAAGACTTATTTAATCAAAGCTCATCAAAAATGAAAGTCAGTACAAGTGATTTGTTAGCTAACGTTCATGCAGTGTAGACCTGTCAATTAAAAAGTAAAAAATTGAAAAAATATTCAAAAACAGCTACGCTATTCTCAACTTTTTTCGAATGGATCATAACAGCAACTTAAAAGAAATCATTTCAATTGAAAGTACATCCTCGAGTATCACGAATTCTCTAATCGAAAACAAAGTTAGTGGGAAACAAGTTTGTCCTAATTTTTTCAAGTGTCCGTGTTTTTATTAATTGCCAACTTAACACTACATAAATTTGTCGTTTTTAAAACAATAAAACAAAAAAAGACACACCAACAATCAAAAAAATTTTTCGAGACGGTAATTTTATTTGTGTATGTAAAAATTTGTATGTTTTTATGCGTTCAAATGCTGCCAAAATACTTGAGTTCTTTTTTTTCAGAATTTAGTATTCATTTTCTAGCTGAATTAAGTTCAAGTTGAATTTCCAAGTTTAGTCAATAACAAAGTTGTTGGTTTTTGAAGTGTCTTTTTTGTTTTATTACTTTCAATTTGAACCCGTAACTGAGTGTGAAGAATGCAACTACTGGGAACGTGACACTTGGAAAAGATAAGATTTTCAATTTTCGACTAATTTTGTTTTCGAATAGAAAATTCGTGATATTCACGGCGGATGTACTTTCAGTTGAAAGTGTTTTTTTAATGTTGCAACTCTGATCAACTACACTTTTGTGGAAAATATTGAAATAATCAAAAAACCATTAGCACAGTCATTATACTTTTTTTGTTTGTAAGATTTTTAGTTCAACAATGATGTTTTATTGAAAAAAAAAGAAGATATACGTTTTTTATTTGACCGAAAGAAAGACTTTCAAGATTGAAGTTATATCAAATTAGTGAAATCCAAATTTTGGTGAAGCTCTTATAAACTTACTTCGAATGAGCTAAATATTAAACAAATTAGAAATTAAGAGCCTGAAAATCAAGTTTTGTAGGTTGAATTATTCGCGGATTTCAATTTTGAGATTCTCACTTTTCAGAAGACCCAATTTTTAAACCTCTTTGGGCATCAATTTTGCCCGACCAGCCCAAAAAACTCTTTCTAAGGCCTTTACCGCAAATACTGTTTACTTAATAAATTTGGCGTCACTTTTGTATGTTAGAATAATTTGGAAAAATTCGGCCCAAATTGATGCCATGAAAAAATTTCAAAAGTATAGAATTCATGGGTGGCGGAGGATCAAATTTATGAATGATTCATAGACTATCAAACTCGACAAAAATGTTCTAATTTACTTTATTTCTAACAAGTTAAATATTTAACTTTTTTTCAAGTAAGATTTGAAAACTTTTGACAATTTTCCGTTATGCGTTCATTATTTTGATAGATCATTAGTCTGGGACCTGTGAACACATCAATCTGACATTTTCTGTTTTCATTTTTTTGAATCATTGTTCAGCAACCTGTTTTTTTCCAAAATTTTCCAGCGGCTCAGAAAAGTTCGGCAAAATGGGTTCTATTTAGTGTGTGGAGTAACTCGGAAACTAAAGTGGAGCAACTTAAGAAAAGTGGACAAAATTTTGAAGTGAAAATCCTTTTTTTTTCGTGAAAATCTTAGATGAGCCAGCTTTGAATGATATTTAGAATTTGTAGTTTCATCCATCAAAACCGTCTGTTTTTTTCGGGCCAAAGTGTAATTTTTTGTTTCAAGTCAATGTTGATTTTTTTTTTGTATGTTCAGTTTTTATATTTTGAGTTTAATTGGTAGAAACCAATTAGAACTATAAAAAATGGTAACTCATTAGAAAACACATTAGAAAACCACCGCCCTTTCTGACCTCGAACCCTCAATCCTCTGAACCCTCTGCTAGTCAGATTTCACAAAAGAGCCCTCTCTCCCTTTCTCCCCTTTCTCTCATTTTCTTCCTTTCTATTTCTTTCCTTCCGGCCACTCGATACTATTTATGGTAATGTGGGCTAATCTTCATCGTTGCTGGGGCATTTTGGCTAGACAGCGTGCAGAGAGAAGACGGACCTCAAGAGCAGATTAGATACTCTTGCACAGAGGCTGGTTTATTGATGCATTGTTTGAAGGAAGCTTTTGAGTCTTGATTCTGCTCATTTTGTTGAGTAACTGATATTGGATTTTTTACAATATGCACTAAATAAACCACAATACTTGGTTCTGAAATCCACGCCAATGCTTAAGGTATTAGACCATGGATAAAATACCGATCAAACGCAAAAAGCTCCTAAGTGGATTTCACGACAAACTGGCTTTTCCCTGCCCCAAATTCCACTGGAAAACTTTCCAGAACGTGGTTGGTCAACGCTAACGTAGTTAAAATAGTGCAAGGATGAAAAACGAAAAACTATGCTTCATTACAAGTCGAAGATTAGAATCACTCAGTATTTTTTATCTTCTGTAGGTTTGCTAGCTAACAAAAAATGTTCCTTTTCAATAAGTTTTACTGCTAATTGAACTTCCAGCGGTAGAAAATGCTCCCGTCCTTAGTGCTGAAACAGTTCTGAAAAATGAAAAAAAAAATGAAAGAGTCACATGTCCTAGGGCACCCCGTCAGCTGCCTGGTTTGTCAAATTATGCGGTGAAAAGTTTCCATGTGGGCATCTTTTGCTCTTTTTCTTGCCCCCGTGCTTGTTGACTTTTAGGTAGATTCTTCATTGAATGATTGCTCTCTGCTTATATGCCCCTACCACTAGTAACTTTGCGAAATCTAGGAGCGCATTTGCTACCTCTTTGAAGGAACTGCCTACGCCCCCTCTTTTTAAACAATAATGAGCTATAAAAATATCCTGACGCTGTTATTTTCAATCTTCGATTAAATTTAATTATCTTTCTCATGGGAGTTACACTACATTTTGATTCGACATCAATTATTATTAAAAACCCTCAGATCTGCAATTGAATTTTACGCAAATACTTTCATTAATGAAAATCGTCACTTTGATATCATCGTTATCTGTGAAGTGACAATATAAGGGCGTTTGGACTATCGGATGTCCAATTTTTACAAATATATCTGATTAATATAGCCTCATTTTAAATTGGACTTAGATATTAAAATTCGATTTATATTCATGACAATATGTTCGATCGAGCAAACAGCGCTATGTGACGTGGACTAATTTAAAATGAATGGGGCGCAAAGGCCGCCATAGATGACCTATAAAAGCTACCTTGCAACTATTGGTCATAAATTAGCCACAATAAAGATGGCATGCAAAATAATGTCAAGATTTGGAATGGTACATATGTTTTCGATCTAACTGACTACACGTTGAAAACCCACAGCCAAATGTAGGCTTTCAATCTTTAGATTTTCTAAGCGGCCCTTTGTGCTTTAAGTGTTGTTTTTTTTTGTTCTGGGCTAAAACCGTTGCATCTTCATATCACAAACACAACCCTCGGTCGCCCCGCCAAATTCTTGAGTGAAAGGCAAATAACCTCTCACAATATGACTTGACATCGTTATGGGATATTCTTATGCAGATTTTCAATTCTGTGGTCACATGTTTCTAAAGTACTCTCAAACTCACGAAACTTCAAAACTTAAAATGATTCAGCATTAGATGAAAAAACTTAGTGCCACTTTTCATCTATAAATATTGTAAATCTCTAGTCATTGTGTATGTATTCAACCATATGTTACCAAAATTTTGGTTGATGGCTGAATTACAAAACTTTTTCGCCTAAATTGGAAAAAAAGCGCGATTCGAACGTTGATTAGGGACTTGAACATTTGTTTCGTAGTTTGCTCAATTGGATGTGTAGAAAATACACCTAATTTAAGTTTCAAAAAGGTTTTTCAATTTTCTTGCCAAGATCATGCAAGATCCTGCCAAGCTACCACGCAAAATCGTGCACCATCTTGTATCATTGAGCAAAATTTCCAAGTTGCTTTCCAGAACATGCATGATACATTAAAAATTTAATATGATTTTGAAAACGTTTCCAAGTTACTTGCCAGGATAGCAATGCTACTTGAAAAACTTAACACGATCTTGGCAAAATTTTTGAGGATCTTTGAACCAGATTTTTCAAGTACCAAGGAGAACAGCAATGATTTTGGCTGCCAAAACATATCAAAGAATCGGCGCCTAAGAAATGCTGAGAAACCGACTTTAAATTCAAAAATTAAATCGTTTCAATTTTTAGTTAAACTCATTAAAAAATTCACGTTTTTAATTGAAAAAAGAAATTTTTGCAAAAAAGACCATAAGAGCTACTTGTAACATATGCATGAATGGATAATTCATGATCTGGTTTTTCTAGATTCATGGAATTTAACAAAAAGACTGAAGGCTTTTGGAAAAATTTTGAAAAACAGTTTCGAGGCAAAAAATAATACATTAAACACATTCCAAACAGCCTAATTTGCTGCAACAATCTTTCTTTTTTTGAGAAAACATTTAGTGCTAACAGATTGATTTCTTCCGAATGAAAACAAGTTTTGTTTCAGATCGATTTCAGATTCTTTTGTAGCAAAAATTTAATTTGTGTATCATAAATATTTTGGCAAAATCTTCATAAGATCTAGCACGATCTTGCCATGAATTCCTTGTCTGGTTGGCTTGGCAAAAACGTGGATTGTAAAATGGGCAAAAATGAGTTTTCTACGAATGCTTGGTCATCTTGGATTTCTTGCCAACATCTTGCCAACTGCAATGGTTAATTTGTCAATATATTGCAGGTGATACTTGAAAAACCCATAATAAACCATGATCTGGGCAAGAATTTCCAAGATCAAACCACAGGATGCTTCACCCTTGTGCTATCAAAGCTATTATCTTAGTATGTATGATGATGAGGCTCCGTATTATTATATTTGTATTGAGTTTCATTGAACGCAAAACTGCTTGTGTCAGGGCAAATTCTCGTACACTCGGAGTATACCGTATCTCGTCTCACCAAAGTTTTTGGGACAAAAGTTGACGAGGCTTATTATTTTGAAATTTTACTATTCTTTTTATTTGTAATTTTTAACCCGCTTATTATTTGCCGCTGCATAACAGGCACTAAAAATTAACTTTCCAGACTTTGAAAAGACGTTCGTATGCATTTATCATAATTGTAAAAAGTACGCATGAAACAGTCCCAAAAAGTAGTCATTTAATAATTTTCAAACGCCGCAGAGAATCAGCGTAAGCAATTCCAGATAAAACATTTTTTGGTCTTTAAGTAGGAGAGTTTGCAATTTCAATAGGATTAAAAAAATCGTTCAAAACTATTATTTCGAACACCAAAACTGGTTTGAAGCACAGATTAGTCTTGCAGTTCAAATCAGTACTGGTACAAAAGTGGGATCTTGTTAATTGTTTCCCCCTATGACAATAGGGGAGAGGGTGTAGGGGGAATAGTAAACAAAAAACAAAATTCGTATATGCTTAACCGTTCAATTCTTTCTTAATAGGGGTGAGTATTCTTCACAAAGTACCATAGGGAGGGGGAATAGTTAACAAGATACCAAAATAAAATGGCAAAATTTTAACAGTGCTGATTCATTTTTGACCCTGTGCTTTTTTGGGCTTTGTTTTGTAACTATAGTAAAACAAGACTGCTCGTATCAAGGCGAAGCACTGAATGTTCCGACTGCCTTCTAAGGTCTATGGAGCAATAATAACTTGAAAAATTTAAATGTAACAAAATAAGATTATTTAAAAAAAATTGAGATTTTTTTTGTAAAAACGTCCCCCCACACAACATATTAAGTACAAAATGATAAATTTTGCTCCTATTAAATAATCAATTATGGCATATAAGCTTCCTCGAGCCAATTTGGAACGAATTCTAAGACGGATTAAATCTCCGCTTACACGTTGATAGCGCGAAATATATCGCGCGTTAATTTTCCCAAATTGGCCAAAATGGTAATCTTTAAACCCCCATAACTTTACGAAAAATGATCATAGGTAAAATATCTTTCAAAATTGAGCTCAAGACAACAATAGATTTTGAATGATATTAAAAATTTCCGTTAACAGTGGCTAGTTAAAAAGTCAAAAATTGTCTGAAGAAAAAAAACTCACCCCGAGCACAAATATTCCGTTACTTTCCTTACGAAAATACTCTTACTTTCCTTGTCGGCAGGGGGTCAAATCTTTGAGGAGGATGGGGGCGTGCCCCTTTCTAAATCCGCTGGTGGCTATATATAAAAAAATACAGTTTCTTTTAGTTTGGTAACCAACTGAAGAGCACACAAAACAAAACAAAACTAAAACGAAACGAAGCGATGACGTTTTATGAAAAATAATGGATTTAAATTGATTATTATGGCTTATAATTCAATAAAAATTGAGGAAAAAACTTCCATAAAGTAATCGATTTCAATCGATTACAATCGATTATTAAAATTTTTATTGTTTCAAAAAATAGTAATATTATAATCTATTTTTAATCAATTATAATCAATTCTTTTTGAAAGTTATGGAGACTGACTATAAAAATCCAATATAATCTATTATTTTCTCTTTTTACTGAATCCGGGCGGGGCTTTATTCAAACAGAAACGCAAAATTTTACATTTTTCCCACTCTTACGCCTAAGGATGGATGTAATACTCTTACTGATAATTGATTTGGTACTGCACAATTAAATTTCGTTATGGCCTATGAACATAGATGGCCCATGTTTGTTTATGTACAAGTTTTGTTACAGATCTGCATTTCTGAAAAATCACTGTAAAAATACTGAGGTAGAGCTGATTTGCTTTGCTATGTCAACTTTTGAGATAAACTATTCTAGTTGTAAACGTTTATTTTTTCTCAAAACTCTACCTACCCTAGCATAAACATTAAAACAAAAAACCACCCATAATGGAAACTCGGAACAAAAAACCACCCTTCGGATTATTAATATTCATTCAATTCTTCCAAACTTGTTCAAAAAAAAGGGCGTAGAATAAATTGTACAATATTTTTTTCAAAACTCGAAACCAAAACTACCAACGCAATCATAAATATTTCATTTCTCTCTTTGAAATATGGATTGAAAATCATTGATCATAGCATAAAAATTTTGTTTTTTCTACAAAATTGCAAGAGATGGAAGAATAGGTAATTTTGATGGCAGAAAATAAATTTCATCAAAAAAAGTGATTAAAGATCATTCGCATTTGAAATTTTGCTTTGCAGGGTAATCAGTTTTCTTGCCATTATTTTTAGTGCACGCCAAACATTGCGCTTGTCTGTTTTTTAATCAAAGATTTATCCGCAAAATGATTTACACGTAGTTTGAAAAAAAGTTAGGAATTAAGATGCCATTTTCTGCCAGCACAGTCCAGTCCGTTCTTCAAATTGATAAGCTTGAAACATTTAACAAAGGTTCTCCACAGACTTTCTCCTGAATATGGTTCATGGAGAGTTTCAGCGATTAAATGATCAAATTTCTGACCAATTTTTTGTGACTTTTGGTGGAAATAGTCAAACTCTGAGGGTGAAATGATCCTTTTTGTGGTGTGCATATTCCAAAACTTACAGGAAATTTGATCAATTTGAAAATTGAAATTTTTTTTCTTATGGAAAAACGCAATTTGAAACAAGCACCAGACACGTGGAAAATTCAATAAATGTCAATTTCCAGTGCGTTTTCCAATAACTCCGACCATTTTATCTGGTGTTCTCCTTGTTTTGAGGTTTTCATGCATCCTTTCTTGGCAATTCAGCTCTTTCTGGTAATCCGTGTTTTTCCGACTGTCTCGCGACAACTTTCTTTTAAGAAGCAGTGAACGCGTCAAGTTCTTATCTTGGTCTTTTAATGACTAAAACGAAACTAAATTTTATAACAAAAAGCCGGAACAAGTTGTCACTGGACCAAAATTTTACCTCTTTACTGTTGGAAAAATTTCTCCCAAAAACTTACCAATCAAAGTTCTTATTATTATTTTTTCATTCTAGACTATGCGTCATTGGATGTTTGGCCAGCTGCTCTGTACTCTGTACACTTCACTGGATATCATGTGTTGCACTGCGAGTATCATCAACCTGTGTGCCATATCCCTGGACAGGTACTGGGCCATAGTGACCCCCTTCCAGTACCAGCACAAGATGACACGCAGAACATGTCCCCTAATCATAGCCAGTGTATGGCTCAGGTGAGTACAACTTACATATAGCACACAAAAAAGTGTCGTGCCGGTCCAGACATTTTAAACTGACTCGATCGAAACATATACTTTGCACTATTGGTTTATTCGCGCGATGTCACAAAAAATATAAATAAGGCTGAAGTGTCACGCGTTTTTTGCAATTTCCAAGATTAAGATGATTAAATATGCGCTAACTATAGTAGTTTTTCCAAACTGTTTATTTTTTTGGATTGGACGATCTGACAATTTTGAGTAACGTTTCTTGGATAAATTTCGTCTTCAGCTCTGCGACCATCGCCGTGGCACAAATCGGTTGGCGTTACGTTATGGGGGAACTTCCATCTGAAAACAAACAACCTAAGCCGGGACACTTCAATGAAACAATTAATGTCACTCTTGAATCTTCTGGTAGTCCCGAACAAGGATCCGAAAAGGATCCTGAAACCGGGGAGGAGCTGCAACAGTGCCAGATATCCTTGGACTTCTCATTCAGAGTATTTTCCAGCATGTCTTCTTTCTATGTTCCTCTGGTGGTGATGCTGTTCACTTATTCTAGAATATTCGCAGTGGCTCAAAGACAGAGTAAAGCGATGGCTGAGCAGCTAAGACAATGCAACCCTACAATCCAACAAAACGGAATCCTACTTACAAATAACAACGGCGCTAATGGTGACGACCAAGAAAAAGTAAACAACAACAACAACAACCATAACATGAAAGAAAACGACCTCCCGAACAGCAGCAGAAGCAACAGCACGAACAACAACACCCTCGATCCGAACTGTTCAATTTTAGACCCGAACGGACCCGACGGCGAGCCACAGCCGAACTGCGGTGGCAGTCGAAACGCCTCGGTTTTCAGCCGAACCAGTTCTTTCCGAGGAATCAATCGTTTCGTGCAACGGGCAACTAAATTTGTGGCCCGATCGAACCCTCTGGGTCAAGCTACTGAGTTAAAGGCTTTCAAGACGCTTTCTATTGTAATGGGGGTTTTCATTGTGAACTGGTTTCCTTTCTTCGGTCTGTATTTGGTCGAGGGGTACCAGCAACGTCGCCTCGAAGGTCTTCCGGCTGTAATTGTTATGTGGCTAGGGTACTTCAATAGTGTCCTGAATCCTTTTATATATTTCTTCTTTAATAAACAATACAGAGAAGCCTTCATTAAGATGCTCTGTCCAGCCTCAAGACGAAAACTGAAGCACGAGTCTACCATGCTTGCTGTCTGATGACGTCACACTCGTCTCCTTGACTTATAATTGACCTCAAATGACCTCTATACATTCTTTATTAACGACATATGACCAGATCTGCAGTTAACTTTATAGTTTTGTAATATTGAAGCACTTGTAGCTTTCGTGTTTACTCGGAAATGCGCTCAAAAATTAGTTGTATTTTTATTTATATGTTTAATGAACTAACCAAAAGATTTATAACGCAAATTTTGTTTAAATTCAAATCTCAGATTTTTTACACTAATCAGTTATATATTAGACGCTTATATTTTTTAGAAAATATAAGCACGAATAACCAGTAGCTCTACAAGAAGCATAGAATGTTGCAACTACAGTCGTTTATGGACACAAAATAGAGCAATTCCAAAATAGTGTATTTCGCTGAAAACCTGGTGAAATAAGCTGGCTATATCGCCCGGGTCGAGGTCTCAGAATCATGTCCAGACTTTCGCGACAAAAACTTGGCATGTCCAGACTTTCCAGACTAAAATTAGACATGTCCTGATTTTCGCGATCAAAACCTGGCATTTACAGACTTTCGCGACCCGTGATGATCCGTCACGACTTTCTCGACCGAAAAGGAGGTGGCGCGACCAAAACATCGCGACTCGTATTTGGTATGTCCAGACTCTCGTGACCAATAATTGACATTTCCAAACTTTTGCGACCGAAAAACTCAGGCGCGAATAAGATGCATGCGGCGCGACCCTGCGGCTCAGGAGACGGCGCGACCAAGCTCAGCCATTTCCAGACTTTCCAGACCGAGATAGAGACGGCGCAATTTTCCAGACCAACATGGAGACGGCGCGACTAAGAAACTTTTTTTGTCAGGGCTTCCGCATCCGAGGTGGAGATCGCGTGGGACTTTCCAGACCAAAGTGGAGACGGCGCGAATTTTCAGACCAAGACGGAAACGGCGCGACTTTCGCGACCACTGGGATTTGGTCACGAAAGTCTGGACACAAATTTTCGCGACCCATGTCCAGACTTTTGCGACTAAATTTTGGTATATCTAGACTTTCGCGACCCATGTCCAGATTTCGCGATCAAATTTAGGTATGCCCAGACTTTCGCGGCCCACGGCGTGACTCATGTCTATAATTTCCAGACTCAAACTCTCGGCGCGACTGTGCAATTTGGGTTTAAATCCAGATGCGGTGCGACCCTCAGAGTCTGGACATGAGTCTGGGACCTCAGCCCGGGCGATCAACTGTGATCAATAATTACCCACTTAAATGGTTTTGGCTGTCAAATCAGTTAATGTCATCTTTTGCAGTAAATGTAGAAAGCTGAGTGGCATCACAACCAAGTCTCGCCGGTCAGAAAAGTTGGGAGGACAGTTTCAGCCAATTTCCTCTAACTTAGTCTGAAAACCGAAAATGTTCAGATAGTTTGTCTCGACACTGGGATTACGTTTTCAAACTTTTTTGGAAGCCGAATAGCGACCCATTGTATTTCAGTTGATACCACACTTAACTCTCTAAACGTTTCCTTGAAGAAGTCAGAATTCGATGGAAAAAAATTGCCTTGAATCCAAAGTTCCTCTGCACTCTTCGAATGTTCAGAACAAAAAGAAACGAACGAAGAGATTTAGATAAAAATCAGGTTCGAAATTCATGAAAACGGTAATATCTGCGGTTGTCATATCCTGCGTAGTTGCTGTGCTTGTTATCGAAAAACTACTAAGTATTACAGCGAAATCAACTGGGATCTACGACCATCAAATGCTATAAATAAGGAAAAACAGCAGCAGTCGCAACAACCACACAAACAATATCAACAACAACAAAGTTCGGACGAAATATTAAGACTTGTTTTGATGCCTAGTTGACCAAAAATAGGTGTGGTAAAATAACAACAAGGATATCCGGTTGCTGTGCAACAAACACTGAATGGTCCGACCATATTCTTGAAAAATACATCAATAATTTTTTCATGGTTTCAAATTAAAATTTTGTTGTTCATTGTGCGTGCTGCAATAGAACGGTCTGACGAAAACCTAAAAATTACGCAAACTTGACAGTCACAATGAATAAAGCAAAGATTTTTTTCGAAAAATCGCTAGAAAAAAAAACAAAAACAAAACTCTGAAAAAAAATTCTCTCAAATTTGTTTTCATTATTTTTGAAGAAATAGTTTCAAGTTTTTGAAGTTTTACGTTCCAAAAACGGCGCTAAATATGTCACACCGGTTTTCTGACACTGGAAAAAAGTTTCAGAAAAAATCTAATGTTTGAATCAAGACTGAAAGTTGTTGTTAAAATGAGAAATATTTCCACCCTTTACGATGATTGTATGTGGTAAATGTTTTTGCTTGAATAAGAAAACAAATCTGATTTCTCACCTCACTCGTTTGAAATCAGACCAAAAACCAAAAACATCAAATGGTTTTTTTCTAACCACTGGGAAAACTTTTTTATAATTGCAATCGTTCGAATTACAATTGAAAGGGTTTCAATATGATATACTTTCGACCTCTTCGATGATTGTTTGTAGTACTGATTTTCCAAGGAAAAAAAACTATAAGAAAACAGAAAAACAAAATCTTTCCCATTTCATTGTACGGAACAGAATCCTTAGAGTTTTCTGGGTGCTGAACGGTTCGGACTTAATTGCTCGACTAAAGCATCAAGCAAACTGGTCGAACGATTTCGTTTGGATCCTTTGTTCGAACTAGCTCAATTTTGCTCGAGTTTGAGATACCGGTCATAATCAAGTTGATTCCCAATTCGATCATTGATTGAACCACGTCTATAACGTGTCATTTGCAACAATTGACTTAGAACAAAGTTGTATACGTAAGAAAAAGAAATTCCGTCTTTCCGTCTGAATGATTGGTATCAGGTAAACAAGAAAAAAAACAAAAAAAAACTAAAACAACTATCACGTGCAAACGATTTATTCAAACAATTCAAAGTCTAAGAAAATTTTATAATAGACAAAAAAAGAGTGATTTTTTTAAAACAATTTTACAACGTTCGTTTTTTGGGTAACACTAAGCTAAACACGAAGAAACTTTTCTGCAATTGGAAGATGCCACTACCTGCTTTGTGGATCACCGTAACAAACACGCCAAAAAGAAAGATCTCATTATTCGCTTCATTGGAACGCAAGTTGATCACGACGACATCATAAATGACTGTGGGCAGATGCTACGAACAAACACAGCCAAGACGACTTCACAACTATACTGATGCTGCGAGCTAACACAATGAAGACGACTCCACATTTGTACAGAATACTCATGCCGATACAATTCGAATCCCCATACAGAAATTTCATCGCAACTTCAGCTATTACTAAATCAGGATTCTAGTCAGACGTCAACGTTAACCAGCATTGGCCATCAACTTGGATCATCAGCACTACAAAAATCAGATGACCTAAACTAATCAGATATCCGAGATACTCCCGAGACTTATTTCGATATAACAACGAAAATTAGCCGACCGACCTCCGCTTCAACAGCCAGCACATGACATCACGATCGTGAGACTCAGTACAACACAATAACAAGAAAGCAGTTCATACCAGCAGTAGACTCTCAGGCATTGAGCAACGGAAAGTCGGAACGAACTACAGTCTTATGACTAGACCTTCAAAAAATAAAAGTGAGCCTATTGAGAGAAATCCCATTAAGTAGAACAAGTGGTTTGGCCTCTTCGAAACAACTTCTTTAATTGCCCAATCTCGGAAGCCAGAAAAGACACATCAGAAAACTTTAACTACAGGAAAAACTAATAAAGCTATATTTAACAGTGCCTTCAAAGAACTACGACGACAATATGGACCACCAGACGTCATCATCGTTGACTTCATCAACGACTATAGAGCTTCAAGCAACCATCAGATCATCGCACTGATTCGAACAAGAGTTTTTCTACTTTCATCAGTAACAAGTTTATATTTTTAGTACGCTTGGGATCAAGGACCACTTGAGCTCAACAATATATGTAACAGTTAAGGTCAGCAAATTACAACACCACCAGCAGCTTCATTAGACGCAAAAGATCACCACCTAAAAAATCACGCAGTAAAACCTCATCAAGAATAGAAAGATAATTCACCAAGCATTCAACCGCAATACATGAACCAGGACTCAACGATCAACACCAAGGTTTTAGAGAACTCGACACGCCAACGAAATACAACAATAGACCGACCAGCTTTTACCGCAGACATCAGGAAACTGGATTACCATTACCCGGACCCCATGCCCTTCGACCGACAAACCATCAGCTAGCATACTGCAGCCAGTACAAGCATTAGCCTTTTGAAGAAAAGCAGAAACTCTTTATGGACAGACAGTTTCTGTACTTTTACCTCGAACAAGAACCTCAACTGAAAGGTTGCACCTCAAAACACGCTTCCAGCTACAGCAACCAATTTCAACATTCAGAATTGCACATTTTTTTCAACATCTCATCCTGCTCGATGCAAGACCAACCGTGGAAAAGGGTGATTTCGTCCAATTTGCCGCAGCCAAACTCACCTTGAGGAGACAGATGACACTGCGACTCCTCTAACGGTGACCGAGATGGAATCGAACGCATGACCCTCGTGATGAGATACATGTGCCTAACCCACTCAGCCGCGACTGCTTCAACCTTGCACGGTCATCAAAAAGAGCACCCGCAGCTCAACACCAGCCAAAAACCAAATCAGTCAAGCCACCTAGACAGTCAAAAGCCAACACTTGTTAGTAGCAACACACTCCTCATATAGTACCAGTAATCCTCCATCACCACACAAACGTCGACAAGTACGTTTTTCTCAATAATAAAAACACAAACAGTTACATGTAACAGAAAACCGCATATTTTTTGGAAATAGAGCAATTCAATTGTCGTTCGAGGGTTCTTTGACTCCGTAATAGGGACGCATAAAATGGATCTAACAATTCGCGCTTTAGAGAAGTCTTCGACAACCTTTGATTTTTGAAAGGTTTCTATGATGGTTGCCAGCAACGTCAGTGCAGCAAAAACTGACAAACTCAACAGCATCTGTAGAAACCACGACCACTTGGACTACATCGCCTTCCCCAATTTCGCCGACAACTCAAGTTGCATCATACCAATAACAGATAAAATCGATTTAATTAAACCCCAAACGACAAACAAAAGATCACCTGAGGTTTGACGTGCGGTTAAAGTAGTTTCCGAACCAAATGAGTTAGACATCAAAGAGAAAAAAATAATTGCTACACATCAGGCGACAGCAACAATTTCACTCGAATCAACCAATAACAGACGCTCGACAGCAGATATCAACAGCATCAGTAAGACCATTTTGGCGGAACGGCCAACCGACCTACAATCGTCAGCACAACAAACAGAACATACTCGGATTGCAACTTTAAATGGTCAATGGATTCTAAAGACGGCAGCTCCACAACTAACTCAGATCAACTCTTGAAAGCCGCAGATTTAACATCGCTATTTTGCAGAGGCCCACCAAGGAAACAAACACGAAAGAATTTGCGAGTCAAACGGAGCCAACATCGTTTTTTCAAAAAAGTTTCGATGAAAAAAAAACGGACATGCCCGCTACCACATCTAAAAAAGGATCAGTCAAGCTCATAACGACAACCGACAGAGAAAATTTCGGAACACCGAAAGAATTCTCGGGACTTCGGACAATCAATATTATTTTCAACCACCAGGAAGATATCAGACTAACAGCAACAATCACAAGTTTCTTCAGCGTCAATGAATTCAACGGAACAGCAACGACAACTTCAACCCAACACCTGTTTGATTTAAAAATCGATGCTTAAAAAATTCTGCGGTAAAATTCCCAGCACGGACGATACTCTACAGCATCCCACAACAAGAACCAAATACCCAGCCAAACATTGAACGGCAAAGCAGCAAGCTAAAACATTGAAAACACTACTCGAAGCCTCAACGAACCAACGGTATCAACGACATTTGTTGACTTTGTGCAAAAAAAGCTACCAGAGTTTTAAACAAATAAAAGTCGGCAACAATATACAGCAACAGCAACACAGTAGCCAACAACAATAATAGCAACATCAGTAGACGCATCAACATCAACCATCAGCATCAACAAAATGAAACACACATTGAAATGAGCTGAGCTGACGAATCTGTGACACAGCCACAACCGATATCAGCTGAGCCATTTTTGGGAATCGCCACCGTTCAGGAAATATTCCAACCCCCATTTTTTATTAATAATACTTTACAACTGCAAAATGAGGCTGGGTGTAACGTTTCAATTGCAAAAAGTAAATAAATAACAAGGCTGTTCACGCGCAGCATAAAATTGGAAATCACGCCTTCTTAATTGGAATCATCGACTCGAAAAGGAAAGTTACCAAAATTTGAAATAACATCCTTAATTGTTGTCATGAGTCGAATTGAGCATATGAGGGAGAAGAGCGTTTAATTCGCTTTGTTAACGCTCTTCGCGCTTGACTTCAAATCCGCGCCTAATTTTAATTAAAAATCCGTGCCTAAGTCTAAAGAAAGCACCTTTTTCAACAAAATCAACTTTGATTAATTTCGAACTATATAAATCAATGCTTTATAGGGTAGATTATTAAACCAAGCTAAAATTCAAGCGAGTAGGTTATTCAGTAACTCAAAGATTGTTGCCTTGCTATTTAGTGTGCTTCCCAATCGGTTTCAGTCTTGCCTCAATCTCTCCCAGAATCCGATCTGCCGATTTGAAAACAGTATCCGCATCTTTCTTCGAGAAACACATGGGCGGCTTAGTTTTGATCACACTATTGAACTTCCCGTCTAGATTGACCAACACTCGGTTTTCTTTCATCATTCGCACTTGCAATTCATCTGCTTCTTTCGTTCCCGGCTCAAGTGTGTCTTTATTCCGAATGAGCTCAAAGCCTACGAGTAGTCCTTGACCTCTGACGTCAACATACAACCTATGTTTAAGTTGTAGCTCTTGAAGTTTCTTTTTCAAGTAAGCTCCAACTTCTTGTGCAAGTTGCTGTAGATTGTCGTTTTCAATCACATCAAGAACTGCTAGACCAGCTGTCATTGAAACTGGAGCTCCTCCAAAAGTGTTGAAATATGTTCTCTTTCCGGCACAGAATGAGTTCGAAACTTGACTTTTTACCACAAGCGCGGCCAAAGGGTATCCATTTTTAATTGGCTTCCCAGACGAGACCATATCAGATACGATTTGGTCCCTTTCAAAGGCCCAAAAATGGGTTCCGATTCGCCCAAAACCCGTTTGGATTTCATCTGCAATACATAGAATATCGTCTTTTGCAAAAAGTCAAAATTTTTTGAGATAATTCTTCGGGAATACAATGTGACCTGCACATGAGGGAAAAGATTCGGCGATGAATGCCGCGACTGAACAAACTCTAATTTCATCTCTCTCTGACACAATGACTGCGGCAAGATCTTTCAAATATGCATCACATTGCCGTGCTTCTTTCTTAATATGAGCAAACTTTCCTCTTACAGGATCAGGCATGGATACTACTTTAACCCAATTGAGTTTTGACGGATGGTCTAACTCATAGAGTAATTTCAGATAGGGTACACCGTCTGCTCGTCACGCTATCTTATTTTCGGCCGGATAGATTCGTGCAACTTCTTTGTTTAATACCGATCTTAATCTTACTCTTATATCTCTTAGTCTCAATAGATCTATAGTATACTGGTTTGTTACGAGTTGGTCTCTTGGAAAAGGCAACTAAGATTTAAGTTAAATTCAGAATGCTCTAGTGCTGAAACTACAAGTAATTTCAGCACTTACAAATAAAAGGCTTGTTAGTTAGATGGAGTATGATTGGTTAGTCTTTAATATTTTATAGGGATAAAATATCTAATTTAAAACCAATAATAATATATGGTTTGGATCAGGTTCCACCCATCCGGGGTTTACAGAGTTTTTGTTTCTTTGTCTTATTTCTGTAGTGGAGGATGGATGATTCATAGTTCAAATTTCGCAAGCGTCATTTCTATTCCATTCTTGGAAGAGAAAGCTCCAGGAAACTGGAATCGTAGAATTCATCTTGTCAATCAACGATGACTGAGACCGTCAACAAAATCAATCTGATTTCAAGATGGTTTGTTATGATCGTCTGTTGTTGATCGGTGTGGAGAACTATGTTTCGATCTGAATTGGGAATGGCGTGAAGCTCGAGTTTGGAGGGAATGCCCTGTAACTCGGATCTGTACGTATACTTGAACATCTAGGTGGTCATTGGTCTGTTTCAATGAATTCCTTTGCTTCGAAGTCAAGTCGTACTTTAAATCCTTTGAGTTGTGGTTGTGAGCGGCATATCGGTTGAGTTTAGCCATTCTGTAGGTTGTGCGTGATGAGGTTGTCTTAGCTGCTTGGTGCTCGTCTTCGTAATTGTGTATGATCTATATTACTGCAATATATATTTTACATAAATAAATCTTTGGTTAATCCTTCTTTTTAATAATGATTTTTTATAAATTTTTATCGCAAAAGCTTTTATTTCTAGTTCAGTTATTTTAAAAGAGTTACTCACACTTGAGTACCTCTTATCAAAAATAAGGAGTGTGTCACAAAGCGTGGGTTTTTAGCACAGTGGGTTAGGCCGGCTATTGAGCCTGCTCAGGAATTCGTCCTCTTCTGGTGGATTAGGCCAGGAGTAAGGGTATGATTTCATGCTGGTTTTTTATGGGGTCTGTTTTGTGTTAAATTTTGTGTTGTTTTTGATTCTGGTTTTTCCTTTTGTTGTTTTAATTATGTCCTTTTCTTAAAAATCAAATTGTTTGGTTTGGGTTTGTCTTATGACTTTTTGGTGTTTTATACCTTCTTATTTTAGACTTAGCAATAGTCTTCAAAAGAATAAATTATCGGTTCTTCAAGGTGATTTAATCCAGTTTGGGTACTGTGGGTTTTCTTTTCTTAGTCATGCTGTTAGTTTGTGTTTCATGATGTTTAGTAAGCTGCGTTGGTTAGTTGAGATTATTATAAAATTCCTTTCCAACCGGGTTTAAAGAAAATTTGAAACTTGTTATTATTAGTTTGAGTTGTTATCTGTGAACGTTAAAACTTGAAATCATTTTTTTAAACAATTGGTCGTGGGCGAGCTATGCGATTGTGGATGAAATTTGTGTGCAAACAATTCTTGAAAAAGTTAGTACTGCTAGCATTTGTATAAATTTACTGCTGAAAATTTTAAATTTACTGCATTGTGGGGATTGAAATTATTAAATTATTTTCAGTGTATTCAGATTTACTACATTGGGGAAAAGAACTTATAGATGAATTTACTGCTGTGGAGAAGAAATTTCACTGCGTCTTTTATTGCTGTTAGTTAATAAAAGTTTAGAATTATAAAAGAGTTTACTATTTGAAAAGTTTATAATGTATAAAAGAGTTTGCAATTTTTGTTTCTTTTTTCTGTTTTCTTGTTTGTAGATGATGGTGATCTAAAGACTAATAAAAAAACATATAATAAGAAATTGTTAGTCTGTTTTGAATTTATTATTGTTAAATTATTTAATTCATACTTACTTAATTATCGGGGAAGAAGCCATGAGGGAAGATATCGCGAATTGAATCTGATTTGGTTAGTAATTTTGCTAATTTGCGAATGATGTTTTTAGTTTCGAGTTGTGGCCAAAGCAATTGAAATGCTTTTATGGTGTTTAGTTCTTCGGTGCCAATGGAAAACTCGTGATTGGTGTGTTGAATGAGGTTAAAAAGCTTGTGATTATATTCAGTATTGAGAATGAATTCTAGTATTGGGATTTCTATAAACTAAAAAACTATCACAAGCAAACGATTATTTCAACTTATTCAAGGTCTAAAAATTAGAAAATTTTTTCATAGACAAGAAAAGAGTCACTTTTTTCACCTTTCGTTTTTTGCGTAACACTTAAGTAAACACGAAGAAAAACTTCTGCAATTGGAAGACATTACTACTTAGTTTGTGGATCACTGTAGCGAACACGCCAAAATTAAAGACCTCATTATTCACTTCATTGGAATGCAAGTTTATCACGACGACATCATAAATGACTGTGGGCAGATGCTACGAACAAACACAGCCAAGACGACTTCACAACTATACTGATGCTACGAGTGAACACAATGAAGACGACTCCACATTTGTACAGAATACTGATGCCGATACAATTCGAATCACCATACAGAAATTTCTTTGCAACTTCAGCTTTTACTAAATCAGGATTCTAGTCAGACGTCAACGTTAACCAGCAGCAGCCATCAGTTTGGATCATCAGCACTACAAACATCAGATGACCGAAACTAATCAGATAGCCGAGATACTCAGCAACAAGCCCCCTAAGACTTATTTCGATATAAAAATGCAAATTAACCGACCTCCGCTTCAACAGCCAGCACATGACATCACGATTGGAAGACTCAGTACAACACAGTAACAAGACAGCAGTTCATACCAGCAGTAGACTCTCAGACATTGAGCAACGGAAAGTCGGAACGAACTACAGTCTTATGACTAGACCTTCAAAAAACAAAAGTGAGCCTATTGAGAGAAATCCCATTAAGTAGAACAAGTGGTTTGGCCTCTTCGAAACAACTTCTTTAATTGCCCAATCTCGGAAGCCAGAAGAGACACATCAGAAAGATATAACTACAGGAAAAGCTAATAAAGCTATTTCTTAAGATTCCTGCAGCAGTTCTATATATTTTGGTGCCTTTAAAGAACTACGACGACAATATGGACCATCAGACGTCATCATCGTTGACTTCATCAACGACAAAAGAGCTTCAAGCAACCATCAGATCATCGCACTGATTCGAACAATAGTTTTTCTCTTTTCATCAGTAACAAGTTTAATGTTTTATTACGCTTGGGTTCAATGACCACTTGAGCTCAATCTTATATGTACCAATTAAGGTCAACAAGTTACAACACCACCAGCAGCTTCAATAGACGCAAAAGATCACCACCTAGAAAATCACGCTGTAAAACCTCATCAAGAATAGATAAGATAATTCACCAAGCATTCAACCGCAATACATGAACCAGGACTCAACGATCAACACCAAGGTTTTAGAGAACTCGACACGCCAACGAAATACAACAAAAGACCGACCAGCTTTTACAACAGACATCAGGAAACTGGATTACCATTACCCGGACCCCATGCCCTTTGACCGACAAACCATCAGCTAGCATACTGCAGCCAGTACAAGCATTAGCCTTTTGAAGAAAAGCAGAAACTCTTTATGGACAGATATTTTCTGTACTTTTACCTCGAACAAGAACCTCAACTGAAAGATTGCACATCAAAACACGCTTCCAGCTACAGCAACAGTGGAAAAGGGTGATTTCGTCCAATTTGCCGCAACCAAACCCACCTTGAGAAGACGGATGACACTGCGACCCCTCCAACGTTGACCGAGATGGAATCAAACGCATGACCCTCGTGATGAGATACATGTGCCTAACCCACTCAGCCGCGACTGCTCCAACATTGCACGGCCAACAAAAACAGCACCCGCAGCTCAACACCAGCCAAAACCCAAATCGGTCAAGCCACCTAGACAGTCAAAAGCCAACACTTGTTAGTAGCAGCACACTCCTCATGTAGTACCAGTTATCCTCAGAAACCACAGAAACATCGACAAGTACGTTTTTCTCAATAGTAAAAACACAAATAGTTACATGTAACAGAAAACCGCACAATTTTTGGAAATAGAGCAATTCGATCGTCGTTCGAGGGTTGTTTGACTCCATAATAGGGACGCAAAAAATTATTCTAACATTCGCGCTTTAGGGAACTCTTCGGCAACCTTTGATCTTCGAAACGTTTCTATAATGGATGCCAGCAACGTCAGTGCAGCAAAAACTGACAAACTCAACAGCATCTGTAGAAACCACTACCACTTGGACTACATCGCCTTCCCCAATTTCGCCAACAACTCAAATTGCATCATACCAAGGAACAGACAAAATTCATTTAATTAAACCCCAAACGACCAACAAAAGATCAGCTGAGGTTTGACGTGCGGTTAAAGTAGTTCCCGAACCAAATGAGATAGACATCAAAGAGAAAAAAAATTGCTACACATCAGACGACAGCAATAATTTCACTCGAACAATTAATAACAGACGCTCGACAGCAGATATCAACAGCATCAGTAAGAAAGTTTTGACGGAACAGCCAACCGACCTACAATCGTCAGCACAACAAACAGAACATACTCGGAATGCAACTTTAAATTATCAATGGATTCTAAAGACGGCAGCTCCACAACTAACTCAGATTAACTCTTGAAAGCCGCAGATTTAACATCGCCATCTTGCAGAGGCCCATCAAGGAAACAAGCACGAAAGAATTCGCGAGTCAAACGGAGCCAACATCGTTTTTTCAAAAAGTTTCGATGAAAAAAAACGGACATGCCAGCTACCACATCTAAAAAAGGATCAGTCAAGCTCATAACGACAACCGAAAGAGAAAATTTCGGAACACCGAAACAATTCTCAGGACTTCAGACAATCAATTTTATTTTCAACCAGCAGGTCATTATGAGACTAGCAGCAACAATCACAAGTTTCTTCAGCGTCAATGAATTCGACGGAACAGCAACGACAACTTCTACCCAACACCTGTTTGATTTAAAAATCGATGCTTAAAAAATTCTGCGGTACAAATCCCAGCACGGACGATACTCTACAGCATCCCACAAGAAGAACCAAATACCCAGCCAAAAATTGAACGACATAGCAGCAAGCCAAAACAATGACAACACTACTCGAAGCCTCATCGGACCAACGGTATCAACTACTTTTGTTGACTTTGTCGAAAAAAAGCTACCAGAGTTTTGAACAAAAAAGTCGGCAACAACATACAGCAACAGCAACACATTAGCCAACAACAATAATAGCAACATCAGTAGACGCATCAACATCAACCATCAGCCAACATCAACAATATGAAACCTACATTGAAATGAGCATAGCCGACGAATCTCTGAGACAGCCACAACCGATATCAGAAGAGCCATTTTTGGGAATCGCCACCGTTCAGGAACAATTCCAACCCCCATTTTTTATAAATATTACTTTGCAACTGCAAAATGAGGCCGGGTGTAACGTTTCAATTGCAAAAAGTAAATAAATAACAAGGCTGTTCACGCGCAGCTTAAAATTGGAAATCCCGCCTATTTAATTGGAATCATCGACTCGAAAAGGAAAGTCGCCAAAGTTTGAAATAACTATCACGTGCAGCCAAACAAATCAGAACCTTCAAAGATTCGACCCAAAATTCGACGCTGTTTGCCTCAAGATTCGACCCACAACTCGAAGCTGTTCGACCCATGATTCGACTTTGTTCGACCAAAGCTTTCATTTTACCATCCTTATTTTTGGTCAAAAAGCGGTCATCCTTAATTGTTGTCATGAGTCGAGTTGAGCATATAAGGGTGACGAGCGTTTAATTTGCTTTGCTAACGCTCTTCGCACTTGTCTTTAAATCCGCGCCTAATTTTAATTGAAAATCCGCGCCTAAGTCTAAAGAAAGCACCTTTTGCAACTAAATCAACTTTGATTAATTTCGAACTATATAAATCAATGCTTTATAGGGTAGATTATTAAACCAAGCTAAAATTCAAGCGAGTAGGTTATTCAGTAACTCAAAGATTGTTGCCTTGCTATTTAGTGTGCTTCCCAGTCGGTTTCAGTCTTGCCTCAATCTCTCCCAGAATCCGATCTGCCGATTTGAATACATTATCCGCATCTTTCTTCGAGAAACACATGGGCGGCTCAATTTTGATCACACTATTGAACTTCCCGTCAAGATTGACCAACACTCGGTTTTCTTTCATCATTCGCACTTGCAATTCATCTGCTTCTTTCGTTCCCGGCTCAAGTGTGTCTTTATTCCGAATGAGCTCAAAGCCTACGAGTAGTCCTTGGCCTCTGACGTCAACATACAACCAATGTTTAAGTTGTAGCTCTTGAAGTTTCTGTTTCAAGTAAGCTCCAACTTCTTGTGCAAGTTGCTGTAGATTGTCGTTTTCAATCACATCAAGAACTGCTAGACCAGCTGTCATTGAAACTGGAGCTCCTCCAAAAGTGTTGAAATATGTTCTCTTTCCGGCACAGAATGAGTTCGAAACTTGACTTTTTACCACAAGCGCGGCCAAAGGGTATCCATTTGCAATTGGCTTCCCAGACGAGACCATATCAGATACGATTTGGTCCCTTTCAAAGGCCCAAAAATGGGTTCCGATTCGCCCAAAACCCGTTTGGATTTCATCTGCAATACATAGAATATCGTCTTTTTTGCAAAAGGTCAAAATTTTTTGAGATAGTTCTTCGGGAATACAATGTGACCTGCACACGAGGGAAAAGATTCGGCGATGAATGCCGCGACTGAACAAACTGTAATTTCATCTCTCTCTGACTCAATGACTGCGGCAAGATCTGTCAAATATGCATCACATTGCTTTGCTTCATTCTTAATATGAGCAAACTTTCCTCTTACAGGATCAGGCATGGATACTACTTTAACCCAATCTTGTTTTCCCGAATCCGCAAACCCCTAGGGTAGTTTCCGTCTTTCTTCTTGTAGACTGATATTCGCATCGTTGATTCTAAGTGTCCGTGGTATGCCATCTCGAGGCACAGTATCTTGTGACGCTCGCCTTTATGGTAGGCTCTGGCCATTTGGATAGCCAGATCAATCGCTTCTGATCCCGAATTCGTGAAGTAGCAAAAATTCAGTTTCTCGGGGAACTTCGACGATAACCGTTTGGCATACACCGAAAGCTTGTCGTTCAAAAAACGACTGTTAACGTTTAGAGTTAGTATCTGTTTGTGGACTGCTTCTGCAACGTAAGGGTGCAAATGGCCGACATGGCTTACGTTAAAATTGCAGTCCAGGAACTCGTTTCCGTTTTCATCGTATAAGTATTGACCTTTCCCTCTGACAATCATTGGCGGGTCTTCTTCGAAGAAAAGTTCCACATTCGGTCGAACATGTTTTTGTCTAAGTTGAATCGTTTTCATTTTTGACACTAAAATATCTTCGTCTAAAAGTTTAGGATGGCCATTAGATATTTTCGATTGGCCCGCTTTGTTATTGAGGTTCATATGTTTTGGCTATTTCTTAGAAGGTCGCACAGACGACATTGTCAGATTTACTCCTGGTGGCGTTTTGTCAGCTGAATTGATAAATAATTGGCACTAATCGAGAATCGAAGAAACCACTTACTGATGAATGTGAATCAAAAGTTACATTGAGTCGAACAAGCCTCCTGCTGTTCCGAGTTTGATTGAGAGTGCAATCAATCGGACAAACCTCCTACTGATCTTAAGAAATTCAAAAACACAAAATGACCGCGTATTCAAAAATTGATGTGGTTTTGTAAAAAAAAATAAGACTGCTCGCATCATGGGTTCCAACTGCGATACACAGAATATCTTCTTTTTGCAAAAAGTCAAAAACTTTTTTGAGACAATTTTTCGGGAATACAATGTGACCTGCACACGAGGGAAAAGATTCGGCGATGAATGCCGCGACTGAACAAACTCTAATTTCATCTCTCTCTGACTCAATGACTGCGGCAAGATCTTTCAAATATGCATCACATTGCCGTGCTTCATTCTTAATATGAGCAAACTTTCCTCTTACAGGATCAGGCATGGATACTACTTTAACCCAATCTTGTTTTCCCGAATCCGCAAACCCCTAGGGTAGTTTTCCGTCTTTCTTCTGGTAGACTGATATTCGCATCGTTGGTTCTAAGTGTCCGTGGTATGCCATCTCGAGGCATATTATATTCTGACGCTCGCCTTTATGGTAGGCTCTGGCCATTTATGGTAGGCTCTGGCCAGCTCTATGGGTTTAAACTGCGGCTTAAAAAGAGTATCTTGGGCAGTTTTCAATTCAATTATTAACAAGACTGATCGTATCCAGGCAAATTCTTGAATGTTTCCACTGCCTTTTAAGGTTTATGGAGTAGTGGTCTCTTTGAAAAAAAATGATGATGCGAAAATTTTTTTAAATTGTATTATTTTGAAAGTCACCGCCCCACATCTTATATAAAGTGATATATTTTGCATGGAGCAAAATATAAATTTAACCAAACAGCACAGCATGCCTCAATTTGACACGATTTCTAAACGGATTAGATCTCCGCATACGCCTGAATATCATGAAATATATCGCGCGTTAATTGTTCCAGTTTGATCAAAAAGGCAATCTTTTAACCCTCAAAAATTTACAAATTTTAATCAAAAGTAAATTATCGTCCAAAATGGCAAGCTAATCAGTCGAAATTTGTCTGCAGAAAAAAAACACCTCGTGCGCAAATATTTGTCATTTTCTTCGAAAGTCTAACTAATATATTGTTACCCTTTCCACAAATATTTGTTAATCAAAAAATTTTTTCCGACGAGGTTGTATTACATTAATCAACTAGCTAGTTTCATTCCAATCTGGAATGATTTTCGCTTAAATCACTGCCGTCGCAACACGTTTATAGAGAATAGCAAAAAGCGCTGGTCTTAGCCAGAAATGGGCATTTCATATTAGAGTATTTGTTCCAATTTTCAAAAAATGGCGGAATGGTTATGCTCGGGTGGTTTTGTCTCCAGAAAAAAATCTAATTTTCAATTAGAAGTTTTTGATCAACTTTTTTAATATCATTTAAAAATTATTCTTGTTCTGAGCTCAAATTTGAAAGTTATTTCACTTGTAATCAATTTTTGCAAAGATATTGGGGTTCAAAGATTGCCAATTAGGTCAATTCGGGGCAGTGAACGCGCGGTTCGTTTCGTGCTATTTACGTGTAAACGGAGATTTAATCAGTGCTAGAAATTGCAAAATCTAAGCGAGAATTTTTACCGGGAATTAAACCCGGGTAATTCAGAGTTCATCTATGCAGCCAAACATACATAAGCAAATGATGTGATCGCATCGATTTTCTAAGCAACCGTTATCCTTTCAAACTCCGAGTCCAATGAGTGACTGCTTCCATGTCTTCCGTATCTAACGATCAAGTCTAACTCATATTTTCAAGAAAGTTAAGATATTGTTACTGCGTGATATTCTTTTTTCTCCAGACAAATTTTGAATACTAAACTGACTTTTACAAGTTTTTTTATACTACCCTAACAATTTTGATATCCTGAGCACTATCTTAGTACTCTTGATGACTGGGGTGTTTTTATTTAGGAGAAAGATTGTTTCCGAAGCTGAAATGCTAATTAGTTCTTTTTGCGACCATTTTTGGGTGTTTGTAAAAAAGTTAAGTTGGCCAATTTGGGATATTAGGTTATAAAACGGGGTAAAGTGCGGATTGTTTTGCTTAAATTATAACCAATGAAAAACATTTGATACATGACGCTAAGTAATCCCCATTGTACTGTAAACTAGCGTTTCTGGGGATAAACTTGTCAAAAAAACACAGAAAAAAAATTGTTTCGAAATTCAAACAAAAGCACCGAAAAATTAAGCTAGGGGTAGTTTTTATTCTTAGCATTTCAGATTTTTCAATTGAATTTTTTAATGGATTTTTTTTCATCTTTAAAGTTTATGAGGCTTGAAATTTAACATTTTGGCCAATTTGTGATTTTTGCGCAAACATTACTGCAAACACCTTAGATTAGGCTCAATTTCGGGGTATACTTATGCTCACTACACATCCCTTTAATTATGATAAGCAGAACTGAAGCAATGCAAAGCAAAATCATTTGTATATATAGAAGGAAAAGTAGCTTTTTTCGATCAAATTGATCAAGGGGTCTAAAAGCTTCAAGTGCTCTTTAACTTCTTTCAAGTGCTTTGACAAAAAATTACGAAAAAAATTTCTTCCAAAATAAATTCGATCAGGTAAATATATTTTGTTCTCCATACACAAGCAAAAACAAGCATAAAAAAGGTGGTTTGTATCTGGAAGGAAATTCAAACAACTAAACCGTGTAGTTTAAAAATGAATAGTTTTGATTGCAAATGAGTGTGCAGTCTCAGATAATTCAGATGTATGATTTGACTAGTTTGCACTAATGAATACGTAAGTAAATAAAATTTAGTTCAAAAACTGAAGAACATTCCATTTGTCAAACACTTGTCTAGTTGAAAATTGTTGGAACCAATTCGTTTCGTTCAATTAACTTTAAAAAATTTTGGAGGCAGATTTTTTGCCTTCTCATTCGTTTAAGGGCATTGTTTTAAGCGTTTTTGATTTGTTGCTGACTTTCGAATTTGTGTTCGAGGTGGTTTTTTCTTCAGACAACTTTCGACTTTTTTACATAGCAATTTTTGACAGAAGTTTTTGACAGAAATTTGAGTTGGGGAATTTTACCTTTGGTCTTTTTTCGTGAAAATATGGGGGTTTAAAAAGGCCATTTTGACCAATTAGGGACATTTAACGCGCCATATAATTCGAGCTATTGACGCGTAAGCGGAGAATTAATCCGTCTTAGAAATCGTTCCAAATGGGTTTAATGAAGCTTATTTGCCATAAATGATTTGCTACAAGTAGCGAAATTTATCCTTTTGTACTTCTATATGGCGTGTGGGGATGATTTTCATGAAAAATTTCAAATTTTAGAAGAAAAAAAATTTAATTTTATTTTATTTCATTTAATTTTTTTATGTTATTACTGTTGCTCAATAAACCTTAAAAGGCAGTCGGAACATTCAGGGTTTTGCCCTGATACGAGCAGTCTTGTTGTTCTTTCATTTTTTTAAATACAAATTCTGCAACAAAAAAAAACAAATTGTAAGATTATCAATTTAAGATTGAGAAGGAAAAAAATATATATATGCATGACAGCTATGCCTGATAGCTAAGCGGAAATTTTTGGATCAAATTACAAAAGCGGTAGTTAAGGCATGGTTGTGATGCATTTAGGAGTGTTAGATGAAAATTAATCAACCAGGTAAATTAATCATCCACATATTTTGATTGAAGAAAGGTTTGTTGCCATAATTGATTTGTTAATAGGAGCGAAAAACATCACTTTGTACTTTATATGGCATGGGGGGATTTTTTCCTCCCAAAAATTTAAAATTTTAGAAAAAAAATCATTTTTTTCATTACATTTGATTTTCTCATGTTATAACTGCTCCATAGACCTTAAAATTCAATTGGAATCTTCAAACTTTTTTCGCCTCCAACGTTGAGGACTTCTTTTGAAAAACTCTAGTTGCTTTGAAAGACTCGGACTACTCCATCCGAGTTGGGGAATTCTTCACGCTGGATGTACTGAATCAAAAAAAGGTACTAAAATCCAATCAGAGTTGAACTCACCAGCGGATTTAGGGGGGTGGGGGCGGGCGCCCCTTTTTCTCAGGGATTCGACCCCCTGCCGACCCAAAGGGACCCCCTTTGTACTATTTTGAGATATCCTTTTTTGGCTGAATGACCCTAAAATGTTTCTAAAGGCGCCATTGGCGCCAAAATATACTAAATTTGAAGGGGGAGCGCGCGCCAAATAACGCAATTTTTTGCCCAAAAACGCTTTTTTGGCCTGTTTTTTCAAAAATATGCGGCCTAGAAAGTTGTGTCGAAAGGCGTCTTTAGTGAGTTGGGAGAGCTCAGAAAATCAATTTGGTCGACCTAAAAAGAAGGTCGACAAAATTTTTGAAGTTTTTTTTGAAAATCCACCTCATGGAAAATCCTTTGAAAAAAAAACATTTATTATCGGGGCGGATAAACTGAAATATGGTTCGAATGTCTTTGTTCTGGACTTGAATAGTCTTGCCAAGACCTTAAATTGACTGGAGAAGGGCGTTAATTTCCTTGTTTAGTTTTCTTGCCTGGGTAAAATTGTCTCACCCTAGGAGCAACCAGTTCGTTTTTTGCGTTTTTTTAATCTCTGCCCTCAAAATTTTCATGGACTGATTTCAAAGGATTGTTTAGAAAAAAAAGAGGTTTAATAAGGAATGGCTCATTAAAACAAGTATCAAAAGGACCACTGTGAGTGGTGATTGGTTCGAATCCCTGCGAACGAATGTGTTAGCTGCCCGCAAATAAACCCATTTACGGTCCCAAAAAAATGATAACATATAGCAGCAACGCAAATTTAAAAGTAGAAAAAGTTCAAAACGATTTATTAAGAATTTTTCCAACAATCAACCCGTACTCAGTGAATTTTCTGAAACAGATTTGAAATTCTTTATTTCTTGTGTAAGTTAATTTTCAGATCTGAAATTCTTTATTTCAGATCCTAAATAAGAATTAACCAATTTCAGATCTGAAAGTTTTTTTTTGATAAAATCGAAAATTTCAAATCTGAAATAGGTTGTGAAAAGTTTAAATAACGCTTGGATACTTTAACGATTGGTTATTTCAAATCTAATTTCAGATCCGGAATTTTGCCTTTCCGGGTTATTTCAGATCTGAAAAAATCTATTTCAGATCTGAAATTTAGTTTTTCTTGGTTATTTCAGAACAGAAAAATCAATGATCCGGGCACACCCGGGTTGCCCACCATAGAAGATAATGCGCAACCATGCACATCCATGCATGATTTGCATGGAAAATGACTAATCATACGTAGCACATACGTTGGTTTCGAAAACTCTCAAAATAGCTTTGTAATGAAGTAAACTAGCAAAAAAACGGTTTCTCATCGATATGCAAGCTGTTGGTAAAATATCAAAACTTTTCACCATGCAAATCATACGTCGCAACATATATGGTGCTACGTATGGAAGAGGTTTTTAACCATTTTTTTTTCTCCAGAAAACCGTAAAATAGAGGTTAATTGACAACAATGACTGAGAAAAATTTTCTGGAGTACAAAATACATTTTTATTAGATTTTATTTTTTTCTACCATGCAAACCATACGTCGCACCATAAATGGCGCTATTTATGGAAACGATGTTTCCTTACAAAAACAACTTTAATAGAGCAGGCAACAGCACAACCAAAATTGACAAAGATTTTGTATATTTCGAGGTTTATTTGCATTTTCAAATTTTGAGGGGGTGAACTGAGAACATACATTTGGAAAAAAAATGCGTGAAGATTGGTGAAAAATGTTTTTTTTTTCAATTTTCCTAAAATTTTTCTCATTCCGGAGCAAAGCATTATTTGGTACGTCTTGAAACGAATTATAATAAATCTCTGTCTTAAACAAATTGTGTCCCATTACCACAGGATGTTTTAAAATTTGGATTTTTTTCAATAGTAATTCAATTAAAAAACTTAAAACAATATTTCCATAGAAGAAAAAGTTTAAAAGAAACATTGAAAAATTAACCAAACTTGATGTATTCTGTTACCTTTTAGGTTTTTTTCTTACAACATTTTAGGGAGTGAACTGAGGCTTAATAGTTTATTTGAAACAATCACCTTTTGAGGTGAATTTTGGTTTAAAAAAATATTGATCTTTTGAGGTTTTTCTAAACTTTCATCAACTTGAAAGCAAACCTTATCTTTTTATCAGATACCTTTGAGAGGGCAAACTCAAATCTCACAAAAGAATTCTTTTTGGGTTCGGAAATCAAATTTGTATGTGCTTTTTTCTGTAAAAAAACAAAGCAAATTTTCAAAGAAAAAAAAGAATTAAAAACAAGCAAACGAGTCAATCTTATATCTTTTAGCTAAGTAATGAATTTCAAATAATGAGTTAATTATCATGCAACATATCATGTTTTGCTTGCCTTCAGAAGGGTTAGAGTAGTTGCAATAAATAGATAGTGCGGGTTGTCTTCACTAAAAAAAAGAACTGGCTACAGCCTGCATATTGAACAATTTTTTTGGTTTAAGCAAATACCAAAAATTATATATATTTTTTTCATTTTTTTTTAGCTTCTGTCGCGTAAAACTTTTTGAATCAAATTTATGCAATCAAAAAAAAACTTGCAATTTTCAGAAACTTTCTTGTGTTATCATGAAGGTTTTTTTAATCTGAAAGAAACGAAACAAAACTCCACACAAAAACATCTTCGATAATCTCTCACAAAAAATAGCAATAACACCAAAAAAAAACAGAAAAACGGCGTTTCAAAACTTTGACTGAATAATTTATTTTCTCCAGAGTTGACACAAAGATTAATTGAAGGCTGATGAAGTACCGAGGAGAGGTACTAAATTTTTTTTACTAAATCCCCTATTAAAATGATTTTTGTTCCCAATTCTTTCAAAATTGACGAAGACTAAATTTAAATAATCACAGGAGTCTTCTGAACACTCGTTTTTCAGGAAGCTACACGAGAGTTTTTTTCAAGAGAAATCTTTGGCATATCAAAAAGTTTTGGTTTCTTTAATTTCACTTTTTGAAATATCATTCAGACACGATTTTTTTCTCCTTTTTTCATTGTTTTAATCATACATTTTTTGAATCAACTTACTCTGTTCATTGGAGAACTTGCAGACCTTAAATCAAAATAAGAGAAGAAACCCATTGTTACATTATCTCGAAGCAAAAATTTTGACATCTGCAAAACCGGAATCGAAATTCCACACAAAAAAATTCGTGATCATTTTTTTTAAATCACTAGTAACAACGTAGGAAATGAGCAGAGAAATAGATTCAGTTTTTTCTAGTGAAAAACAGATTCAGTTTCACTAATTCTTTTTTTTCTAGTGAGCTGAGAGAAAGATTACCTGAAAGCCGATAAAACACAGCGGTGACGCTTGTGTTTTTTTTCCACTAAGTTATTTTTAAAAAAAACTCTTGTTTTGTTCTCAATTTTTCAAAAATGTTGAGCTATAAGCCTTACTGATCAAACAAAGTAGTGAAAGGTTTTTTCTTAAGCAGCATAAGTGTTCTACTATTTAGGAAAAAAATCAGATAATTACCTGCATATTTAACTAGTTTAGTTCGTATGAGTAAAACCTTTGAAGCATCATTAATACAAAATGTTTTTTTTTCTATATGTTTCGCTTATTTTTTTATCAAAAACAGTTGTCCATCAAGCTTTCGCCGTCAATGTTGCACTTGCAGATGATAAAATACTATGAAATTTTTTTGGCTGTTTCGAAGAAAAACCTTTGATCTTCTGAAAAAACGGAACAAACATTCATTCTTCACAAACATTGATTGATAAAGTTTTATAAACTACAGCAACAATCTAAGAAACAACTGAACTACCAAATAACATCATTGGCTGAACAAAAGTCTGTCTGAAAAATTGAGCTAGAGAAATCTTGATCAATGATGAATAACTAAGGAGAGTCATAAGCTTTTTCGATCAAATTGTCAACAAAACATTGACATTTGTGCTCAATTCTTTCAAAATTGCCGAAAATCAGGTCTCACTCATCGAAAACAGTGGTAAACACCAAGTATATCCTATTTGGAGATAATCCTTGAAAAAAAATCTAAAAAACACAGAACAAGAAAGTTGTTTTTTTCTTATGCCCAACAGGGTACGACATTTTTGTCATTCCCTACCCAAAATTTTTTTTTGCAAATTCTGGCTCAAAAAAACTCAAATCTCTTCAAGGATGCTGAAAAAATCCTGAAATTTTCTGAATATTTAAGTAGAAATAGACTCCTCAGCTCTCTGCGAGGATTTATTGCTAGAATCAGTCCGAAAGTTTTGTTTTTGCTGCGCTTGGGGGAGTACCCGAGCTCAAAATGACCATTTTTGTCGTTTAAATTAGCTTTTTTTTTAACTCACTGTTTGTTTTTTGTCCAACTTATTTTTGCATTGGTAGACACTTGGTGTGGCTTTGTTTTGATATAGCAACCGACGGTTATATGTTCCTAGTTTTTGGGTTAATAATTTCTTAGTGAAAAATGGATTTTTTTTGAAAAATTGTGGTTCGGCCCTCGTCTTTGCTTATTTCTCCTGTCTCGAAATTTTTTTAATAACCGTTAGTTTTCATCAATAGTATAATGTCATAGCTGGATTGTGATGTAATGTTCATTGGTAATTTCTTCCTCTTTTTTGAGTTTTTACTTTTTTAATGAAAATGCTTTTTTTTCAAAATTGTGGTTCGTCCCACGGCTTTGCTCTTTTCTCCTCCGTTTCGATTTTTTAACCTGTTTCTTTTTATCGATAGCTCAAAATCATAGCTTAATTATGATGTAATGGTCTTATTTTAATTCTTTCTAGTTTTTGCGTTATTATTTTTTTAGTGAAAAACAGGCATTTTTTAAAAATCTTGATTCGTCCCACATCTTTGCTTATTTCTCCTCTGTCTCAAATTTTTTTTGAGGAATCTTTGTTGTTATCGATAGACTAATATCATAGCTTGAGTTTTATATAATGGTCTTTGCTTAATTCTTTCTAGGTTTTGCGTTTTTATTTTTTTAGTGAAAAACAGGCATTTTTTTAAAATCTTGATTCGTCCAGCGGCTTTGCTTATTTCTCCACAGTCTCGAGTTTTTTTTACAAAATTGTTTGTTGTTATCGATAGCCTATTATCATAGCTTGATTTTGATGTAATGGTCTTTGCTTAATTCATTCTAGGTTTTGCGTTATTATTGTTTTAGTGAAAAACAGGCATTTTTGAAAAATCTTGATTCGTCCAACGTCTTTGCTTATTTCTCCTCTGTCTCGAATTTTTAAAAAAACTGTATGTTGTTATCGATAGACTAATACCATTGCTTGATTTTGATGTAATGGTCTTTGCTTAATTCTTCCTAGTTTTTGCGTTATTAGTTTTGACGCAAAAAATTGGCTTTTTTTGAAAAATCGTGATTCGTCTCACCGCTTTTACTGATTTCTTGCCTTGATTTTTTTTAGAAGAAAGCATTTGTTGATACGATTTAACCATAAAAACAAACTTATTTTGATGTATCATTGTTTTGTTAATTGCTTCTTGTTTCCGGATAAATTGATTGCTTACTGAATTTATGGTGTTTATTGATTGTCATTTTTTTTTCAGATAATTCGATTCGATGAATGAAAAAGAAAATAAGCTCACTGAATCACAGAAACTCTTACGCCAATTATATGTTGATAGAGTAAATGAATGGCGCGCTAGGTTCAAGAAAACTCCTGACGTGAAACTAATGTAAAAAATTGTCCCAATTTTGTCGTCAATCGAAATTGATGACCCGGATTATAGAATCTCCAAGTTCGCAAAAGGTTCGAACAGTTCTCAAAAGAAGGAGGTAAGTTTTGTTAATTATAACACTATCAATAACTTGTTCAAACGGTGCGCGGTATGTTTTGGAGTAACCAGACCAGTGAGCAAACAGATCGAAAACAGTGGTAAACACCAATTATATCCTATTTGGAGATAATCCTTGAAAAAAAATCTAAAAAACACAGAACAAGAAAGTTGTTTTTTTCTTATGCCCAACAGGGTACGACATTTTTGTCATTCCCTACCCAAAATTTTTTTTTGCAAATTCTGGCTCAAAAAAACTCAAATCTCTTCAAGGATGCTGAAAAAATCCTGAAATTTTCTGAATATTTAAGTAGAAATAGACTCCTCAGCTCTCTGCGAGGATTTATTGCTAAAATCAGTCCGAAAGTCTTGTTTTTGCTCCGCTTGGGGGAGTACCCGAGCTCAAAATGACCATTTTTGTCGTTTAAATTAGCTATTTTTTTAACTCACTGTTTGTTTTTTGTCCAACTTATTTTTGCATTGGTAGACACTTGGTGTGGCTTTGTTTTGATATAGCAACCGACGGTTATATGTTCCTAGTTTTTGGGTTAATAATTTTTTAGTGAAAAATGGATTTTTTTTGAAAAATTGTGGTTCGTCCGTCGTCTTTGCTTATTTCTCCTCTGTCTCGAGATTTTTTAATAACCGTTTGTTTTCATCGATAGTATAATGTCATAGCTGGATTGTTATGTAATGTTCATTGGTAATTTCTTCCTCTTTTTTGAGTTTTTACTTTTTTAATGAAAATGCTTTTTTTTTAAATTGTGGTTCGTCCCACGGCTTTGCTCTTTTCTCCTCCGTTTCGATTTTTTTAACCTGTTTCTTTTTATCGATAGCTCAAAATCATAGCTTGATTATGATGTAATGGTCTTATTTTAATTCTTTCTAGTTTTTGCGTTATTATTTTTTTAGTGAAAAACAGGCATTTTTTAAAAATATTGATTCGTCCCACATCTTTGCTTATTTCTCCTCTGTCTCAAATTTTTTTGAGGAATCTTTGTTGTTATCGATAGACTAATATCATAGCTTGATTTTGATGTAATGATCTTTGCTTAATTCTTTATAGGTTTTGCGTTAATAATTTTTTAGTGAAAAACAGGCTTTTTAAAAAAAAAAATCGTGATTCGTCACACGGCTTTGCTTATTTCTCCTCTGTCTCGCAATTTTTTTCAAAACTGTTTGTTGTTATCGATAGACTAATATCATAGCTTGAGTTTTATATAATGGTCTTTGCTTAATTCTTTCTAGGTTTTGCGTTTTTATTTTTTTAGTGAAAAACAGGCATTTTTTAAAAATCTTGATTCGTCCAGCGGCTTTGCTTATTTCTCCACAGTCTCGAGTTTTTTTTTACAAAATTGTTTGTTGTTATCGATAGCCTTTTATCATAGCTTGATTTTGATGTAATGGTCTTTGCTTAATTCATTCTAGGTTTTGCGTTATTATTGTTTTAGTGAAAAACAGGCATTTTTGAAAAATCTTGATTCGTCCAACGTCTTTGCTTATTTCTCCTCTGTCTCGAATTTTTAAAAAAACTGTATGTTGTTATCGATAGACTAATACCATTGCTTGATTTTGATGTAATGGTCTTTGCTTAATTCTTCCTAGTTTTTGCGTTATTAGTTTTGACGTGAAAAGTTGGCTTTTTTTGAAAAATCGTGATTCGTCTCAGCGCTTTTACTGATTTCTTTCCTTGATTTTTTTTAGAAGAAAGCATTTGTTGATACGATTTAACCTTAAAACAAACTTATTTTGATGTATCATTGTTTTGTTAATTGCTTCTTGTTTCCGGATAAATTAATTGCTTACTGAAATTATGGTGTTTAGTGATTGTCATTTTTTTTTCAGATAATTCGATTCGATGAATGAAAAAAAAAATAAGCTGAATCACAGAAACTCTTACGCCAATTATATGTTGATAGAGTAAATGAATGGCGCGCTAGGTTCAAGAAAACTCCTGATGTGAAAATAATGTAAAAAATTGTCCCAATTTTGTCGTCAATCGAAATTGATGACCCGCATTATAGAATCTCCAAGTTCGCAAAAGATTCGAACAGTTCTCAAAAGAAGGAGGTAAGTTTTGTTAATTATAACACTATGAATAACTTGTTCAAACGGTGCGCGGTATGTTTTGGAGTAACCAGACCAGTGAGCTAGCAACTCACTAGATTTTCTCCAGAACATGCTGACTTTTCAATTTTTACCCTTAGTTTATTGAACATTGTTGGGCTCTATCATGGATGTGTATATGGACACTTATGTGAGCCACACAACTGTGTTTGCCTGATAATGGAAAATTATGGGTAAAGTGGATAAACAATGTGATTCTTGTTCATAAAACATAAATACATTTTGAGTTTTAAATACAATAGAATGGACTTATTTTCAGAATTCTCAGCGGATTAAAAAACTTAGTTAGTTTATTTCCTCTGTGAAAGCAATTGTCTTGTACTCGGAACTGGACTTTTTCCTGTATTTGCTTTTTCTTACATATAAGTCAGTTATGCTAGTTTATGCTAGTCGAGCTTTATGCTAGTCGATATACCGTCATCATTGTCTTTAACCAGACTGAACGACGTCATTACATCTGTCAATCAAATTTGTTTATAGAGTCTGGTAAAAAAAGCCATGTTTTAAACTTTCTGGTAAAAACTCCATGTTTACACAAGCAATGCTTGTGTTGTAGTATAAAGTATAATTTTTTCCAACCTGAGTCGCTAATAATATAGCGATAAAATGTGTTCATTTTGAAAGCGTTCATTTTGATCAATAACCAGCTATTAAGTACAGTCAGTGCTAAGATAATAACACAGACTATTATATTATAGTTAGCACTTAAGCTTACAGGTGTCATGGATCTGTAGCGTTAGGGTAGGGAAGGAGACCCGCAACAAAATAAGAGGGTTCAAACCTGAGCAGTGTCGGATGTTTTTAATGAACTTTTTCGTATACTAGTTAAAATGCGTCCGCTCTATAAATTGAGGCAAGTTAGTTGGTAAATTTCTTCTTTTTTTTTCATATTGGCTGTTACTGCTAATGCGTCTTGATTGGCTGGCGTCACTTAGCAATTATGTAGACTTATAATTGGCGTGCGACTTGAGAAATTTTGCAGACTCAAAGATTAATCATTGAGTTTTTCCCAGTATCGTTATCGGTCATGTTTTTGCTTGTGGGTACAACTTGCCTCTGTGTAAACATCGTTACATCGTTAGCCCCCTCTCAGCTCAGTATCAAATATATTATAAGGGAGGGGGTATGATTGGCGAGAGTGGTTCTTTTCCAAACCACCCCTTGATTTAAAGAAGCAACCCTTGAAAGGCTGTTTGAAGTAATTTTGAGGCATACGAATGGGCCTATGAATAATCTATCTCAGAGGACTTAATTTTGTAACTTGACAAAGGAATGGGTCGCACAGTATATTCTCAATGAGTCTTTGCCGTATGGAGCTACCAAGTTTTTTCCGTTGCCTAGGGTCGTGTGGAGATTCTAGACGTAGATTTTTCTGTGCATGTTAGTTAGAAATACTTTTTCGAAAGAGGTTGATAGAATAATTAAAAATTGAATTTGATTCATATTTACGAAGATTATACAGGAAATATCAAATTTAGAATCATGAATTGAACATTTTGAAAAAAAGTGAAGAAGTTGAATTGACCTTTTAGAGGTTTCGATATCTGAAAAGTACATAATTCTGAGCTTTAAGAGCTAAAAAAAAGAGCACATTTGATGACTGGATTTACAAAAAATTAAAATTCAAGAATAAATATGATAACGTATTTACGTGAGTTGTTTTAGAGACCCATTGCATCGATCAAACCTTTGCTAAACACCATTCTGAAGTTGAAATGATGGTTTCGTGAGATAAAGAATTTTTTGGTCAACAAAAACGGTCTTAAGGGAATTCCTGGATTTGCTAAAAATTGGTTAGTTGATGAGTGGACGTTATTCCTATATTGTTCCGACTTTCGATACGAAAGTTACGGAATATTTTTGCTCGGGGTGAGTTTTTTCTTCAGACAAACTTAGAAATTTAAATAGCCGTTTTTGACGAAATTCTCAAATCATTCAAAAAGTATTGTTGTCTTGAGCTTAAATTAAAAAGTTATGTCAGTTGTGATAATTTTTAGTAAAATTTTGGGGATTTAAAGATTGCCATTTTGCCCTATTTGGGACAATTAAAGCAAATCATTTTTCGGGCTAACAACGCGTAAGCGGAGATGAAATCCGTCTTAGAAATTGTTCCAAAATGAATCGCTACAAACGAATTGACATGCTATGTTTCTAGAAGCGAAATCTATCTCTTTGTACTTTATACGGTTTGATTTTCAAA
>NC_087063.1:60916349-60918849 GCF_963678635.1 Symsagittifera roscoffensis | reverse complement strand
GAGAACTCTTATGGGTTGCGAACCTTGCTCGAAGTATGACTGCTCAAATCCTTGCATTTTTCGAAATATTACGTTTTGTTTTCCTAGACCCGCCCGCAACAGGATTTTTTTAAGCATCCTTTTAAAAAATAGTGTTGTAATTACCCCTGCGATACCAAAAGGGTATTGCAATCGGATACTAGACTTTTTCCCGTAAACAACTTTGTCCACAGGACTCATGTCTAGGTACCTTCTGAGCGTTGCCGGTCCACTTCAAATCTCAGCGTTCCCAGCCTCCTTAGATAACAAAACCGCTTAGTGCCGCAGAAGTCGTGGGTTAGAATCTGACCGGGACCTGTTTTTTTTTTCAAACGTGAAATTTTCCGTTAAAAAAAATTGTCGGCTTATCATTACTCTCATTGTCTGAACTCAATTCGTCTCTAGTTGTTTGTACTGTCAAGGTTTGCGAATATTGCCATCAAATAAGACTGCTCAATTCTTAGTAGTTTTTGAGATACGACGTTTTGTCTGGTTTCCTAAAAACGTCTTTTTTTCGAAAATTTAAGTTTGAAGTTTCCCAACGTTATAGTTGGGTACTGTAAGAGTACTATCAGGAGTTGCAAATCTTGCATTGAAATACGAGTGCTCAATTGATTTTAGTTTCCGAGATGTGACGTTTCTTAGATCATTTTAAATTTTTCCAAAGAAATTGATATATTTTCACAAAATTTTATGTTTTTTTTTGTGTGCTGGAGCAAAATTTTTCAGAAAACGAAACTTTGATTTTTTTTAATTTGAAATTCCTAACCCTGTAATTGGGCGCTGCCAGGGTACTCCCAGGAGTAGTAAATCTTGCCTCCAAATATGACTACTGAAATATTTGTACTTTTCGAAATTAAAAAAAATTATAAAATATCAAATTACTAGCCATATAATTGGGTGCTGTCAGAGTACACTAAATCCTGGAGATGTGGTTTCCATTGTATCCGTTTTTTTATGAGTTCTCAAAAACTCGAAGCACCGGAGGTGCGTTACACGATAGTACTATATTTAAATGCGAGTGACAGCTATCTCCCATGTTTAAGCATAATTATTTTGCATGTTTAACGAAAGAGTTTTTTCTTGCTTAAGCTATATCATATATTGCAATGCTTCAGAAAATTTTTCAATTAGTTTTCCGCAAGGTCATTAATTTTCAGTTTTTTTTTTTGCGAGGTCAATTTAAGTCCGTCTGTGTACCTGCTTCTTAAATTAATTTGATTGTCTGTCTACCCGTCTCCTTATTTTTTTTGTGGCCGGAATTTCTGTGAAAATCCATTTTCTTAGACTAATTGACTTATTTACACAATATATAACGAACGATAGACGATCGCATTACGTGCTCGAAAATTGACTAAATACTAGACATTTTTAGATATCGTTTGAATCACGACTGAATTGGCATTTATATCATATCCTTCAACCGAATCCGATTATTGTTTGTAGTACCTGATTTTGCCTTGAGAACTCACCCGAATACAAGGAACCTTCCCATGTTAATGGTCTGAATTGTTTCTTGGTGAATTGCGGTTCGAATATCTCCAGATTAAATTGTATGATTTAGTTTTTATCCTTGCGATAAGCAAGGGTATTGCAGCTGGGTACTAGTTTTTGTCGAACTTGGTCTGGAAGTAACGATTACGCTTGGGAAGGCAAAGCTCCTAGGTTCGAATTTGACAGGACCTGTTTTTTTTAAACAGGGAATATTCAATTTAAAAAGTATTGGCTGGTTTTTTGTCTGCTCATGTTTTGCCGGCTTAGTTGTCACATCGTTTGTTTGTTTTTTGCTCTACGCAAGTTACATTCTAGTTGCTTTCAGTTTAAATTTTATTGGCTAAATGACCTAATTTGCGTCCTTTGAAGGGAAACATAATTTTTATGCCCACTGGATTGCACAAACTGTTAAAATCTTAATAGAAATTATTGTTCAATTTTTTCATTGCAAATTTTTTCCGCTTTTTTTCGGCTTGTTAGGTTCAGGCCTTTTATATATCGGATGTATGTTTGAATGTATGTTTGAAAGTATATTTGAATATGTTTGAATGGTTGTTTGTATGTATGTTTGCATGTATGTATGCTTGTATGTATGTTTGTTTGTTTATATATTTGTATGTATGTTTGTAAGTAAGTCTGTAAGTGTCTGTGTGTGTATGAGGAGGGTTCTCATGCTTGAAGGACTGAATACTTGAACTAGGCATTCACAATAATTGTAACTAGGCATTCACAAAGAAACGTGTGCAGTCGCAAGTATCCATTCTTTTCGCATTGCATCCGGATGTATTTGTTCATAATGATTCTTGCCAATGGTTTTTGGATTTTGGGCATGTTTTCTTAACATTTACTCTTTGTAGGACTAAATCAAGAAAAATAAATGGAAACTTCGATAGAATGTTTTCTTCGGGTTTCGTATCTTTCCTGCTTCTCGGATTTTGTATGCGATTTTTTTTTTTATTTCACTTTACTGCAATATCAAAACTTTCTA